>NC_043704.1:43760270-43898759 GCF_006229205.1 Suricata suricatta
CCGAATAGCCAAAGTTATATTGAAGAAGAAAACCAAAATGGGAGGCATCACAATCCCAGACTTTAGCCTCTACTACAAAGCTGTCATCATCAAGACAGTATGGTATTGGCACAAAAACAGACACATAGACCAATGGAATAGAATAGGGAACCCAGAACTGGGCCCACAAATGGATGGCCAATTAATTTTTGACAAAGTAGGAAAGAGTATCCAATGGAAAAAAGACTGCCTCTTTAGCAGGTGGTGCTGGGAGAACTGGACAGCAACATGCAGAAGAATGAAACTAGACCACTTTCTTACACCATACACAAAAATAAGATCAAAATGGCTGAAGGACCTGAATGTGAGACAGGAAACCATCAAAATTCTGGAGGAGAGAGTAGGAAACAGCCTCCTTGACCTCAACTGCAGCAATTTCCTACCTGACACATCCCCAAAGGCAAGAGAAATGAAAGCAAAAATGAACTATTGGGACCTCTTCAAGATAAAAACTTCTGCACTGCAAAAGAAACAATCAAGAAAACTAATAGGTAACCGACAGAATGGGAAAAGATAGTTGCAAATGACATATCAGATAAAAGGCTGGTACCCAAAATCTACAAGGAACTCACCAAACTCCACACCCAGAAAACAAATAACCCAGCGAAGAAATGGGCAGAAGACATGAACTGACACTTCTCCAAAGAGGACATCCAGATGGCCTACAGGCATATGAAAGGATTCTCAGCATCAGTCATTGTCGTGTCCCTCCCCAGCCAGCAGGGCGGAGAATCGTCGTGGGTTCTTTTCCTGAGGGAGGGAGAGAAAACAGGGCAGGAAGGGGGACGCACAGAGAGTAAAGACAACACAGGGAATCTGATCGAGCCTCTCTTTATTGAGAAAACACCCTATCTTATAAAGGTTTCAAGGCGGGAAAGCAAGGCAGCTGACCTAGGTCGGTTGCTAGGAAACAGGGCTAAGGGATTAAGACTGGAGTAAAAGAGGAACCGGACTAAAGTGTTCTAGCACAGCGCCTGAGGGGCCGATACCACCCTGCCTGCAGGCGGTTGATCTTTGGTCTTCTGGCTTCTCCTCTGACAGGGAGTGGCGCTCCCCTGCCTATTTGCAACTCCCCTCATGGAGTGACATATCCGGCTAGCAAATGGCCAAGCAGCTGAATCTTTGCCGCTCCCCACAAGTCATCATGAGGGAAATACAAATCAAAACCACACTGAGATACCAACTCACACCAGTTAGAGAGGCTATAATGAACAAATCAAGAGACTATAGATGTTGGCGAGGATGTGGAGAAATGGGTTCCCTCCTACACTGTTGGTGGGCATGTAAACTGGTACAGCCGCTCTAGAAAACAGTATGGAGGTTCCTCAAAAACTATCAATAGAACTCCCCTATGACCCAGCAATAGCACTGCTAGGGATTTTTCCAAGAGATATAGAAGTGCTGACACATAGGAGCACATGTACCCCAATGTTCATAGCAACACTGTCAACATTAGCCAAATCATGGAAAGAGCCTAAATGTCCATCACCTGATGAGTGGGTCAAGAAAATGTGGTGTACACACACACACACACACACACACACACACACACACACACACACACACACAAAATGGAGTATTACATGGCAATGAGAAAGAATGAAATATGGCCATTTGTAGCAAAGTGGATGGACCTTGAGGGTGTCATGCTAAGCGAAATAAGTCAGGCAGAAAAGGACAGATACCATATATTTGCACTCATAGGTCTAATAGGAAAAACCTAATGGAGGACCATGGGGAGAGGAAGGAGGAAAGAGTTGGGGAGAGAGAGGGACACAAAACCTGAGAGACTATTGAATACTGAAAATGAACCAAGGGTTGAGCGGGGAGGGGAAGAGGGAGGGGAGGTGGTGGTAATGGACAGGGCACTTGTGGGGAAGAGCCCTGGGTGTTATATGGAAACCAATTTGACAATAAACTATTTAAAAAATAATAATAATAAACATTAAAAATTTTTAGAAAACAATTTTAAGTGAATATTCTGTCCTACAGCTTTTTGATACCTTTTGATCTCATAGTAGTGAAAGCACACAAAGAAAAAGATTAATCCATAAGAAGAGAGGTTAGGGTAGTTATACAAAACTGAACAAAAGACAGAAGACATTGAACATATTGAAAGGAAGCAGACACTTTTCCAGAAATGGAGGCTTAAACAAGGAGTAAAGATTTTGCATAGGTATATGAGCAAAGAAGAGATATTTGAAAACAGAATAAATGAAGACAAAAACTTGTTCAACAAAATATTTATCCTAATTGGTCAAGGAAAAGGTCTCAGTGACATGATTAATATTTATCACCATTTCTTTAGTAAGAACAGACTACTAATTGTCAGAACTTAATTTATAGTGTGTTTATTATTGCTTTTATTTATGCATGCATTTAACAATGTAGTGTTTTCATTATAGAGCATAGAAATCTTAATTTATCCTATTTATCTTATTACACAATAGTCTATTTTGATTGGTTGGGTGTGAGCCATACAGTCTAAAATAAAGTTTGAAAAGTCTATTTGGATTTTAAAATTTCATTGTGTTGATAGCGTTCTACGTTACTCATTGAGCTTACTTGCACTTGCAGGATATAAATGCTCATTTATATGAAATATTTTTGAGGGGCACCTAGGTGGCTCAGTTGGTTAAGTGTTCTACTTCGGCTCAAGTCATAATCTCAGTTTGTGAGTTGGAGCCCCACATCGGGCTCTGTGCTGACAGCTCAGAGCCTGGAACCTGTTTTGGAGTCTGTGTCTCCTCCTCTCTCTGGCCTTCCCCGACTTGTGCTCTGTCATCTCTGTCTCTCAAAAATAAATAAATGTAAAAAAATAAAACATTTTTGATATTTAAAACTGTTCTAGAGAGTAGATTAAGATCAAATGACCTATATGTAATAGATCTGTATGTATTGTAGGCAATACCGTGTTATCGATAATAGCATTGCATATAAAAATTCTTGTATCCCAAGTATTAAAGATACTTTTAGTTCCTCATATTAAAAAACATATTCAAAATGATTTTAAGAGTAAAATAAATCTTAGTATTGAGTGAAAATAAGATAGGATTTAAAACATTATTATAGTACTCAACACTGAAAATATGCTGAGAGATTTCAGGTACACTCATCACACACACAAAAAATGGTAACTACACGAGAAGATGATATGTAAATTAGCTTTCCTGTAGTAATCATTACACTATACATAAATAGATCACATAGTACACACCTTAAATATACACATTTTTAATAAAAAATATATAAAGAACATTACCTAATTTTGGAAATGGAAGTAAGTTATTTTTAAGTGAATCCTTAGGATTTTAATATTTGGGGAAAATATAAACATTTAATTTCACAGAAAGTGAGGTTTTCAGTATTTTGTTATTGAATATAGAGTAGTAGCAGAGTGTGTGTGTGCACATATTTATGGCAAAATATTTTTCCTAGTGAATAACTCATTTTAGTTTTAATATATTTAATATTATAATAAAAGTTTTGCATTAGTGTTTGTAGTGGAAAATTAATTTTAAAAGGTTTTTAACTCATAGTAAGAAATTTTAGCAACTACTTGAACAGTTTAAGTATAAGCAGTTTATAGATTTTATATGTAAAAGAGTTTGATAATTAATGATATCATTGCCCAACAAATTATCATTTAAAGTCAAAAGTGAAAATATACTACCATATCTTCATGTTCTTATCCTAAAAACAAATTACTTGTGTTTATTAAAAATGTCTATATAATATATTTATATAAATAATGTCATATAACAGTTCTTTTTAATTATGTTTAAATCAATATTTATAGAAGCAGCAAAGAGATAAAGGGCATCAATTCTCATTTTTCATAAATGTTTCTGTGAACAATTTTAACAATGCATTCGTCACTGAAAATATTCAGATCAGCTTCCCAAATTTAATTCATTGTAAACTTAACCTAGGCAGGGAGGAGTGGGTAGGAGTCCAGGAATACACTTTTAAAATATTGATTGCTGTCCTGACCCCCTACCCCCAACCTAATGAGGTATATTTTTAATAAGAAATCCAGTGGGAAGTAAAGAAATAGGAAAGGAGGCACATATGTAAATATGCTCATATTGAAGAATACAAACTGAAATATATTTTGTAATTTTATAAAAGTAGCCAATGTTTCTTGAACCATCTGCCAGATACATAATTTATATATTACAATATGTATTATAATCCTAGCAAATACTCTTGTTAACATTTTACTAATGACAAACTTAGGCTTAAGGAAATTTGAAACCTTTCAACGATCAAATTATTAAGTGACCAAGCAGAAATCTTGTACCCAATATTAAGTGATACTAAATAATTATTTTTGGTCACCATAATGTCTGGCCTCTACAGGAAAATTCTAAACATCAAGATGTATTTCCTTAAGAATAAGGACTTTGACTAGGTAGTTATTAATGAGAAGTGGAGATGTGAAGAACTGGAAGTCCTAGACAAGAGAACAAACTGAGCAAAGAGAAGGGGAAGAAAAAAAGCATCTTATGGATTTAAGGGGTACATTATGGAAAGGAAATTGGCTTTATTGTAGGTAATTTGTTCTACCACTGAATGTTTTCAAGGAGGGAAATAACATTAATGTGAAACTGGGTCTAAAAGCCACAACAGAACTCACATCAGAGATAACATGCTTGGAAAGAAGACCAATGCAACAAGTTAGAAAAGCAAGTAATTTAAGGAACAGCATTTGCAAGAGTTTGTAAGAAATTTCCAAGACAGTGGTGGACAAAGAAGGTAGGTGAGAACCAGAAGTTAGTAGTTGTCAATTTTCTTTTTTTTTCCCCATGAATATTTCCTCTCCTTGTGTACTTTCTTCTCTCTCCTCAAGCCATATCCTCCTCCTTTCTCTTACTTTGAACTCCTGGCCCTACTTCACAGGTTGAAAAGAAAGATATCAAGGAAGGGAGAAAAGAAGAAGGGAAAAAAGGAAAGGAGAAGAGAAGTCATTAATTTTTAACCTGCTCATCTTATTTTCAAATCAGAAAACATGCTCTCCACTTCTAAATGTACAATCCATCTGGTTTCTAAATAATAATCACTTAACACTCAGAGCTCATATTCCATCAGTTTGTCCAGTCAATCCTTCCCATCAGCACTCATATGCTTTGGTATCTCTTAAAACAAAATCAAGAAAATGCATAAAAACAAATATTCTGTGGCCAGATATCCTGATTCACTTATTTTCCAATAGTTTCTACTTTGGATTTTTTTTTTTTTTTTTTTGCCTTTACCTGGAATTACTTTCTTTGACTGAAGTATATACTTTAGAATTTTCTCTGATAAGATCTACTGGTGATCAACATTCTCAATTTTTGTTTGTGTGGAAATAGGCTTTATTTTCCATTTATTCTTAAAGGTTAAAGACTTCAGGTATAGAATTATGAGTGGGAAGTTGGTTTTTCAAAGCACATTGTAGATAATATCACACTTCCTTCTGGTTTCCATTTTGCATTCTTACATTAGGTTTTATTCCAATAGTAGTTCCCTTTGGGTTCTGTCTTTCCCACCATCTCCTTACCACACTTCCCTTTACCATAGTAAAGGTATACATTTTTATAAATAAAAAATGTGAATTTTTTAAATTTATAAATGAAGGTGTCCTTGCAGTTCTTGGATCTGAGTATTTGGTAGACTTCAATAATTCTGTAAATTTTGAGGCATTGCTTCATCACATAGAATTCTTTCTGATTTCAATCACTCTATTATTGACTTCCAGAATTTTGGTTAAACATGCCATAACCCTTTTTATTCAATTTTCCATGTCTCTTAATCTTTAATTTTTTTATTTTTTACTTTTTGAGGTACTTTATGGATAAGTCCTTTGGATCTTTCTATTTTTCTCTTTTTTGCTGGTTTAATCTGTCACTCAATATTTTTGAAATTTTCTTTTATTTTTTATCCTAGAATATTTATTAATCCTTGTACATTGAGTACATCCTGGAGAAACATTTTTAGCTAAGTTATGGCTTTGACCTTTCATGAAAGAAAACAATGTTTCTGGTCTCCGGTTTTGGCAGGCATACAAAAACTATTATAATAGGCTAGAAAGCCTACTTCAAATTCCTGTCAGTTCCACTATCCTGATTAATTATACTAGGCAAATATGATCCTTAGGATGCCTTTTCCTTCTGAGTTTGAATCTAAAATAGCCAAGGACATTTTTCCTTTCCTCAGCCTCTCAAACCCTTTGCTCATGATATTTTCAATTTATGCACAGAAGTCCTTGATACTCTTCAGAATTTACATTGAAAAGTGTACAACTCATCCCCTATTCTTGTTCCAATGTCATATTGAACATGTCATGAGGTTAACTGGCTTATCCAAATAAACCAGTATATTGCCTACTTGTGTGAATCGGATAATGTTAAAAAGAAAATTAAATTTCAGATAAAATATCTCTTTGTTTTTCTCTGATAGATAAATTAAAGTCACAAATATATTAAAAAATTATCTTTCTTATACAATATATCCTTGCGTTCCTTACAGTCTCTTGTCAAGTAGTTTGATGTGCTCCATTTAGGGAATCCTGCATCAAGCAAGAGTAGTTGAGTTCTACCCAGTTCACTCGCTGTGTCTTCATATCAACACACAATACATAGAATGTGTTAAAGCTGGAGAATGTCAATTAGTTTTGTTCCCTATGTCAGGGTCTCTTGAAATGATATTTGAGAGATGAAGCTCCATGGCTGTTTTGTAGGTCAAGAAAAGCATCTCTAGAGATTTGACATCTGAGCAGTGTGCAGAATGAAAAGAAGGGATCAGCAACTGACTGATCTGGGCTGGCCATTTTCTCTCTTCAGTGTATCAAAAGCACTTAGCTATGAAGACCCAATTCAAAGTCTTTACTATTATTTCCCCTTTATACCTCAAATGCCAAAATATTGAATTATGTAGTACATCGCTTTCAATATGTATTCCTTCAAGGCTCACCACTTCGGCAGTATCATCTTCATTCTGGAGCCCCAGTAACACTATTAACTGAATTACACCAGAAAGCAGCATCTGTATAACATAGAATATGAGAGAACCAGTGGATCCTGTGGTCATATGCTCACCATCTCACTTCTTTGGCCATAAAGTGAGTCCAATGAAATAAGATGATGTTATACAGGACCCTATAGATTAGACACAACCTTTTGGCTTTGTTACCCAAAAAGGAAATGATGTCTACCTTATGTTTACAATGGAAGTACTGCCACCTGACTTCTATCCAGAAATTATGTCATCCCTAATTATTATTGAAATCCCAGTTCTATAAGAGTTAACTCCTACTTTTAACATTATTCTGTAGAAAACATCCTCCTCTGAACTCCTATTTGATATCAACACTTTGTTCCACTAGGTTATTATGGTAGCCACTGTAAATTAAGTTTCATATTAGTCTTATCTGGAAAAAAAAACACAGCAGGTGGTTTCTTAGGTCTTACATTTTAGTATACCTACTATTTTAAGATTCTGTTCCCTCCCTCAACTCTGCCTCCATTCTACTGCAAGGTTCATTCTGTTTAATGCGGGCCATTGCTTTTTCCCTAGTTTCCAGGGACCATTCCAACAGTGTATTAGAATGGGTCTAAAAACCCTTTCTAAGACATCAAACCCCAAGTCACAGGAGAGTGCTCAGATATTGATAGGAACCGTTATCTAGTTTATAGTACCCATACACACACACCCATCATTCAGCACCTTTAAAATATTTACTCCTGTTAAGTCATGAGACTTAATCACAATTATTTGTCTGCTGGTAACGAGAGGAGGTAGGCATATCCTAAGAAGAGAAAGAATTGGCCTGGCAGTAAATTATATCAGTTAAGACCTCTTCATAATCTTTAAGCAAAGGATTTCCATTATCTTTTAACAAGGGGTACTGAGGCATTCAAGGATCCTGGCACATCTACCCTTATATTTCATGACTCCGTTCTTTTCCTGTATGGTGTTGACTCTGGCATTGGGGAGGCTTCTGTGCTGAATATTCAGTCTTTGAATTTCTACCACTGATACAATTATACCCTAAGCTTATATCCAGCTTCATTCATCCTTTAGCTGCAGGAGATAAGGGTTTCTTTAAAAACTGCCCAGAGGAATTCTGACTTTCACAATTTGCTTTAAGTCCTTAATAAAGCTGAGACCATCTCTTTCTCAAATTAATCAATCATTGGCACTTAGCAACAACCATCTAATTCGACTACCTTTGTAATTGCGATCTCTTCCCATATCCCTCAGACACTGAGATGCTGTATGGCTAGTACATCCTCTTTTTTGAGTACGTCCCATTCCAATCTATCATAGGCCAGTTCCCTGCTACAAGCATCCCAAATCCTGTCAATACTCTATCTGTAGCCAGTGTCGAGATCCTCTTTGCCATCCAGAATCTTATTTTCAAAAGCTACTTTCTAGAATGACTACTGGTATGCACTGTCTTAGATCAAGTTTCCTAGAAACAGAGTCTAAGATGGAGATTTTTTTCAAGTGGCTTATTAGGGAAGTGGCTTTCAGGAGAAGGGGGAAAAGTGATGCAGTAAAGGGTAAAAGACAAATTTTAAGCAATAATGTCATCTCAGCTGGAGATTGTTCCAGATGATCCCATGTGGAAGCTGTGGAACATGAACTTTGCCAAAAAGCCAATGCTTCCTTGCAACAAGTTACTTTGAACTCTTATACCAGTTAGTCACTGGCCAAAGTCTGCCCTCCAAACAGGGGAGAGTAGGGAGAAGACTCCTTGCTGAGGCGTGTGCTGTTTGGCCAAGAGCAATTTTCAGGAAAAGAGGGCAGAGGTAAGCACAGGCCTCACAATACCTGGTTCAGGGGACACGGAGGGACACCTGATAAAACCTCATAAAAGTGACTGAGTCATTAAACTGTAAGATCATTTTTGAGAACAATACTCAAGCCCATAACACAATTAGCAATAGTGTCCCACTGATAGAGTAGATCACTTAAGATTAAAACAGAAGAAAAGAAAAAAAAAAGGAAAAGGGTAGATTTCCCAACTATGGAAGTATAGACTCTAGCAAAGTTGAGTTTACAGAGTGGAAGAGGATGGTGACTTTTAGAGATTATGCATCATAATACTAATTCTGCTTTTATTCGCAACACTTCATTGGGGAGTTACAAATTTTCCCTTAGAAAATAAATGCATGTCATGATACACAAGAGATATATACGTTCAAGCTGAAATTGTATCTTTTATATTGGATATTTATTTATGACTCCTTTATGGAAATCAATTAAAATGACTCCCTTGTGGAAATCAATTAAAATGATAAATATGCATTATCATTAATTTGCCTTGGGAAATTTAGATGAAATAAAATGGAAGAGCAACAGGAACTATCCTAAATACAGAGATAGTCATGGATCAATAACTTAAGTCAAAAGTCCAAAAAGTCATAAATTTGTCATTATCTCCAACAATATGCACATGGCCTGCAGCTGCATCGTAGGCAGGAACTAATTAAAAGAATGTTGTTAGAGGAAATCTCAAGCACTTCCTACAATGTAGCAGGGTTGCGACATGATTTGTTGAGGATAAAAGAGAAATGAATTTCTTGAACTAATTCACTCTGATCAAACCAATGATCTACAGAATTAGTGTGATATCCTACTATCAATCTATTAATTATTCAATGAGGTACATTATTTTACCTTTCAGATTCAGAAAAAATTATATTTCTTAGGACAAAATTCATGGGAAAACACATTCTTGAGACTTCAGCATACCTGAGATTTGTCCTGATGTTTCATAAGTTTAATGAATCCTAATTTATTTTTCAGTGACTGATCTACTGAATAAGGCATTATGGTTTGTTTCAGTTATTGATCTTTATGAAGAAAAGTCACATGTATAAGATACATGAGGAAGGGTTTAAAAAGTGAAATTTAGGTGGTAGATGTGTGGAATCCCCCCACCCCAATTTCCACTGTGGTTCGTATAGAGGTGATGGAAGACAAACAGAAGCACTTGATCAGGCCAAGTTCAATGATAAACCAGAAAGGGCTGAGAGAAAGAGAAAATAACAGCTAATAAACATCAATTTAAAATAGTATCTGGAATAATAAAGGGTAAAAATGTCAAAAGAAAAAGCAGTAAATAAAAATCTTCAACTCTCAATAAGTAACAAACATACTGGCAAAATAACATTTTATACATGGAGAAGAATGATATTGTTATAAGAATGACAGCAAAAGTAAAACCATCTTTAACGTAGGCTATTTAAAAAATGCCAAGTTATCACTTCCTGCTATGGTGCACTGAGAACATCAGATCATCAGTTTTGTGATATTTCTGTCCAAACTGCATAACCTGAATCTAATCATGAGTATACATCAGACAAAGCCAAATCGAGGGTCATTCTACGAAATAGCTGGCCTGTAATTCTACAAAATAACTGGCCTACAATTTTCAAAGATGTCAAGGTTCAGAAAGACTAAGAAAATCTGAGCAAACTCAAAATATGACAACTAAATGCAATGTGTTATACTGGATTGGATCCTGGACTAGAAATAAAACACTTTTGCAAGAAAGAACACTATTTGAGCAACTTTTACATCTGAAGAATGCCCCAATGATTAGATAATAATTACTGTATTCAGTATTAATTTCTTGATTTTGATCATTATAGCATGGTTATATGAAAATATTTTTGTAATGCAAACGGATTTAGGGAAATAAAGGTATTGCCCTATTCTAAAACAGCTACTCAAATAATAATACACATGTAGAAAACATATAGAAAATGATAAAGCAAATGTGGTAAAATATTAACATTTGTAAATTTCCAGAAGTTTTTATAAGAATTTTTTTGTCTTGTAATTTTTCTCTGAATGTGAAATTATCTCAAAATGAAAGGTTTAAAAAGGGGCAATTAATATCAGAAAAAGAAGAAATCATAACATGTAGAACAAACAGAACTTACTTTAAATGCAAAAGGGTTTTTAATTTTTGGCTTAAATGCTGTAATTGTACAATACTTTTAACCTATTACTGTTTTAGAACTTTTAATTATGTAGAGTACTTTGATACCAGTAAATGTGATAACATAAGAATATAAAGGATAAATTTTTAAAAGCCTGAAAAATAAAATTAAAAAAACAGAATAATTGCTTTGAAACATAATATACTCACATATCAAATAATAATTTCACTATATAATTTCTTTTCTAGAGGACAGAACTCTAAGCTGATATTTCAAATGTGTGAATTTATATAAACAGAGCTGCAGGTGCAATCATGTTTGTTGGGGTTAAAATTTCTCTGCACTTTCCCATAATTAACTAGTAGTAATTTCATATGATTGGGAAATTTAGGCCTCATTTTCAACTAACACCTATTAAGATAATTATATTGTACAGATAAATTCACTTTCTGGTTTTGACATGATGAAGCATCCATTTCATTTTCATTTCTCTTCTTGAAATGTTTGAGTCATGTCACTTTGTACTGTACAGATGTTTCTTCTTAGTCTCAGTTCAGTGGTGAATGACGTGATTTAAGCAGTCCATCAAACATTGTGTTTCTGTCACACAGAGAAATTGCTATATGGCAAATTCATGAATTGCAATTCTAAATCTTTAATATTTACAAACCATCAAAACTTCTAAATCACTGTGGGAAATCATATTACTTTTTTTTTCTCTTTAATATTCCATCCCCTAAAGTTTGGTAAAGCAGATAAATATAATTCAAACTTTTTTCCTCACTCAGTTATAATTATGATATAGGCTATCAATTTGTGTTATTATTATGGTACCTTAAGGCTACAGGACTAGTGGTGATATTTTTAAATAATTTTCTTAATGTTGATGTATTTTTGAAAGAGACAGAGAGTGCAAGCGGGGGAGGGGCAGAGAGTGAGGGAAACACAGAATCTGAAGCAGGCTTCAGGCTCTGAGAGGTCAGCACAGAGCCGGATGTGGGGCTTAAACCCACAAATTACGGCAGCATGATCTGAGCCAAATTTGGATGCTTAACCAACTGAGCCACGCAGGCGCCCCAAAATGGTGGTATTTCTTAAAATAAGCCGAATATGTTATTAAAAGGAGTAACCAGGAAGCAAAATATACCATGAATTGTATGTAATTCACTTAACAAATATTATCTAAAATAAGTGCAGATTAAAAATCAGTTTTTTTCATATGCAACAAATAATTTCTGATAGAAAATAAACTTGTAAAATTAGAAGTTGTTTGAAGAGCTACTTCTGGAAATTGGTCTTAATGTCAAAAGATAAAGGTCATTTCGTTTATAATGAAATTACACTGATTAGAAACTTATTTTTAGGGGTGATAAGCATGTTATACATCTACAATAAATAATTCCTATATAATCATTCTGCAAGTCTCACAACATTGTTTAAATCTGGTCATATATATATATGACTTATTTTTCCCACATTGGAAAAATGTTCACTAGGTGGTAATATTACAGTGTTACACATGCTAATATTATCTTAATCCTATTAAAGATAAGAATAATTATTTAACTATTAGTTATTTAATGGCTACTCTTTAAGAGGCATTAAATAGAAAGCCAAACAACTTGAAGTCCAAGAAAATGAGAAAATCTAAGATTCTCACTATTCTCAACCTGGTCTAGTAGAAATATTCCTGAAAAGTCCTAAATCTACTATAAATAAGCTACAGAAATGAGCAAGAAATTTCAACTTTAGGATTTCTTCATCCTGATCTTTAAAGTGGTCAGGCTAAGTGAAACACAAAATTCTCTTACATGTCAATAAATCTTCCATTTTTTTATTGTATAAACAAAGAAATTTGATTAGGCTCTTGCTGAAGAGTAATTATCATTTTTGTAGATTAATTTTTAGTTTCAAAATATGTTTCTGGATTACTATATCTTTATAGAGTTACAGTCTATTAGAAGAACTCAAAGTAACAATAGCTTTAATTTTAAAAGCCAAATTTCTCATGAAGATGTATTCAAAATAGCAATCTTTAAATCACAAAGGAAAACAAAATGTAATTACTTTGTGTTAGCTGTTATAATCACCTTTATATATTCTGGCTAAATTTATTTGAGAATGAGTCATGCTATACTTGTGCATGAAATACATGTACAATTTTTCCTAGTGATTTACTACTAGAACAAAAAAATATAGCAAAGAGTAAAAACTACAGTATACTGAAAAGACCAATGGAGATTCAATAGAAAGAGGAGAATTTAAGTGTAGAATTTGACAATTACATCAAATAACGTATAATTTTATTGGAACCAAGTACCAGTTTTCTCAGCTAGAAAAAGTGAATAACTGATATTTCATCTATTGATAAGTGAGGATTCAATCAGCCAATACTGAATAAATAAAATTTAAATTGTAAATTACAATAAAAGTTTAAAATATATTTTCTCCTTGAGATTCTAAATGATGTTTGCTTTCCAGAAATATAGTTATATGCCCATTTAAAACACGTATACCTGAAAACATTTATTATAATTACTGCCCAAACTTCTGCTATTTTTTTTTGCATTTGCTTTTACTTGCATCATCTGCTTTATAAGAATAGATGTTAATTTTAAGTTGGTTTGATTTCATTTTCATTTAAATCTTGACCTATCATTTACATTATAAATTAGATGTTAGAAACATGTATCTTATGATCATGATCATCTTTGATTAAAATAAAAGTCTGTATAATAATTCGCTTTTACAGATTAGTGAAAATAAGGCAATTTCTATTTTTCACCAAAGCTTCATCTGAATTAAGGTGGGTGTTTCAATAGGAAAACTAATATTTCAGGGAGAGCTGGGCATGAGCCTCAGTTTCATCTATTTGTCTGACCTCAATGACTTCTTCTAGCCTTTAGTGTTCATTTCACATGGGTCATTTTGGTAAAGTCCTTTGATCTCTTTTATGAGGTCTCTTTGGGCTTAGTGGTTTTCTATGTTACTTTTGGGTTGCATTATGTCTATGTTATGTCTGGCTTAAATACACAGGAAACATTCATCAGTCTCTACTCCGTGCTGTGGTTCACAGAACCCTACAAGGCTAAGATCATCCCCTCATACTCGTCCATGGGTATAAAGGAATCATCATTTTACCAGAGATACATCACAGAAACTGTGCAGCTACTCAAGGTCCTATTCTTATCCTACGTAGTCCTTTCATACTGGAAGCTTACACCTTTGTAAACATACAAAGGGGTCCCTCTGCTTGTGAATCCTTCAAAGCTCTCTGGAGATTAGGTCACTGCCTCCCTTTAGGATTTAACACCTTGGGAGAGCAGACATAAGCCCCTTTACATGGAACAGCCAATTTCTAACGCGCCTTGCTTTCCTCGTGAGCCACTCTCCTTGTTCCTACGCTACACAGTCTCTTGAGTCTGGAGTTTCTACACATGTAAGGGCCTTACTCCGATGAAATGTCCTGTTTCAGCTTCTCTAGATGTGAAGCCTGTGATAGTAACTTTAATCTACTCAAGTGATGTAGAGAGTCTAAGGGTGTGCCCTCAGGAAAATGCGACGGATAAGACGTATGTTTGGCAGGGGGCGGCGGGGGCGAAGAGGTTTGCTAAGCGAGCATGTGTCTCCTCTGAAGACTAGCTTTAGTCAAATCCCACAATGAGGCTGTAGAACAAAAATTATACAACACACTTTATCCTACCTTGATGCCAGGTCCCTCACTGAGGTCTAGGGCTTCCATCTGTTGGAGGAGAAGCGTTGCAAGCCACCTAAGAATGCACAGCTGTTGGCAACCAGCCTATATAGCAGCTGGGGAAATGGCTACACCAGCTCTTAAAGGGGCCGTAGGCATCCCCTGAAGCATAGCGAATTATTGTTATCCACCTCTTTACCTGAGTTTCCTCAAAGAAAGACCCTGAGGTACAGAGGTAGGAGCAGAAAATGTATTTGGGGAGTGATCCCAGAAAGCACCTATGACTGTTAGCACAAGGAATAGAAACCCAAGGACGTATACCCGCCAGGAGTCCTTTAATTCCAGACTATCTTTTCACTGCTCTGATTATGCAGCAGTAACCTTAGCATATGAAGTAAATAATGTTCGATTAACTCTTACAGGATAGGAAATCCTTTCTTTGGATTCTGGTCTACCAGCATGAAAAGCCTACAGAGAAGACGGAAATGCTATAACGTTTCACATACTGGAGACCTTGTTGTGTTCTCTGAGTGAAAGTATCCTACCTCTGGGAACCAGGCTCTTTAATCCCACAAACTTCAAAATTGCATAGACGAAAACCCCAAGTTCCCCAAATGGAATAAGACAATGATAAAGAGAAAGCATTTCTATTTATACTTTTTGGTTCTGAAGCTCTTTTATTTTTATTATTGGAAACAAAGCATCAGCAGCATGGGTAGTTGTTGCTTTAACAGGATACCTCATCTCCATTTCTTATACTCATCCAAGCAACGCTTTTCCTGAGCCTTTAAAGGGCCATTTCAAAGATCCAGCGGGTCAGCATCTGAGTGACATGGGCAGAGAGAGTTAATCTCAGTATCATTGTTTGCCTTCAGTGTAAAGTGATTCCCTGGGTCTGAGGCCATATTATGTGTCACCTCATGACCCCAAGTTCTTAGAGAGTGGTATTGGTAAAGTCAATGTAAACAGTCAAGGCAAATTTATTTCCAGAATAAGTGACAATCCTAGTTAATACAACTTGTTACTCACCTGTCTTACTGGAAAGAAAGAATCCAGTATAATTAACTTGCCACCATGTAACTGGGTTGATTTTCTTGAGAGATACTAATACAATGAGGGCTAAGGATTCAGGAAAACAACCTCAAGATGGGTTTGAGAATCTCAGAATTCAAAGTAATAGAATGTGGGCCAGAATGATATGTATCACCTGGTCTCCACATTCCCAGACAGCCTTTGTAGCATTGTGGGTCTCAGGTACAAAACCCTGAATCTAAAAATCTTTGAATGATCTGGATATTCCCTTCCTCAGTGTTTCATTGCTCTGGTAAATGATTACCTGTCCCTTTGGCATAGATAGGAGGAGTTAAAAATGTGTTGTATTTAAACACACATGCATACACCTACTTGTAACCACATTGCAGGGTCTTTCTCAAAAGGACCAGACAGATTTCTTTTTCAACTGATGGCTTCTGAGACTGCAAACAAGCTCAATATTTAAACAGAGTATGGGATTGTGATTTTTCCGTATTTTCACTTACTATATTTCAATTATATAATAATAAAAAGAATATATTAAAAAGACTATCTTAGGGACACCTGGGTGGCTCAGTTGGTTAACCATTCAACTTCAGCTGAAGTCATGATCTCACAGTTTGTGAGTTTGAGCCTCGCGTTGGGGTCTGTACTGACAACTCGGAGCCTAGAGCCTGTTTCAGATTCTGTGTCTCCCTCTCTCTTTACCCCTCCCTCTGTTCACACATACACACACACACACACACACACACACACACTCTCTCTCTCTCTCTCTCTCCTTTATAAAAATAAATGGACACTAAAATTTTAAGAGTATATTAAATAATATATTTCAGTTATTTTTAATATTTATGGAATACCTTATCTACAAAAATAAATTTCTTATTTTTATGTCTCAATAGTTTATAATCAGATTTCTTAGAACTACAAAATAATACCTCTTTATTCAAAACTTTAATTATGTAGTTAGTTGAATATTGACACATTATTGTGATACAGAATGCATTGAGTTGTGCCTGTGTTCAGATTTATTCAAGAACGGATGTTGAAGAGAATAAAGTACTTTTTCCTGATCAAGACAATTATGTACTTTTCCACTCTATATTTTTGTTTTTATTTATTTTTTAAGTTTTTATTTAAATTTCATAAACTTTAAGCATAGAATTAGTTTCAGGTGTACAATTTAGTGATTCAAAGCTTACCTATAATAGCCAGTGCTCATCATAACAAGTATCCTTCTTTATCTTCATCACCTGTTTTACCCACTGCCCACCCACTTCTGGTAACCATTAGTTTGTTCTCCATAGTTAAGAGTGTTTCTTGCTTTGCCTTTCTGTCTTTTCCCCCTATGATATTTATTTTGTTTTATATTCTACATATACAAGCACATGGAAAGATGCTCACCATCACTCACCATCAGGGAAATACAAATCAAAGCACAATGAGATATCCCACATCTATCAGAATGGGTAAAATCAACAACACAAGGAACAACAGGTGTTGGTAAGGATGTGGGGAAAGGGAAACCCTCTTACATTGTTGGTGGGAGTAGGAATGCAAACTGCTGCAGTCACTCTGGAAACTATTATGGAGGTTCCTCAAAAAATTAAAAATAGAACTACTCTATGACCCAGCAATTTCAGTACTAGGTATTTACCCAAAAATGCCTTTCCACTTTAAATTGAACTATGCAATATCACTTGCAAATGATTGTCTCATTCTAGTGAAAGATTGTTTTGACTCATTTCATGAAAGCATTGCTCAACAGAATAAGCATAGCTATATAAAAGTTAATTTGAAATTAATTAATTTTTAAAGTTTATTTATTTTGAGACAGAGAAAGTGCAAGCAGGGGAGGGGTGGAGAGAGAGAGAGAAAGAGAGAGAGAGACAGAGAGAGAGAGAGAGAGAGAGAGAGAGAGAGAGAGAGAGAATCCCAAGCAGGCTCTGCACTGCCAGCACAGAGACCATGGTGGGCTAGAACCCATGAAGTCTGATATCATGACCTGATCTGAAACCAAGAGTCAGACACTTAACCAACTGAGACACCCAAGTGCCCCTGAAATTAATTTTTATAGAGACTGAAAAAAGTCACACATAATTTGCAAAACTTCCCAAAAGTGTTTCAAAAAATTATCTTGTTCAAAAACGAGAAAAGGGGTGTGTCTGACTAGCTCAGTCTGTTGAGCATCCAACTCTTAATTTAGGCTCAGATCATGATCTCAGGGTCCTGGAATTGAGCCACACATTTGACACACTGAACACGGAGCCTGCTTGGGATTCTCTTTCTCCCTCCTTCTCTGCCTCTCCCCAGCACTTGCTAGAAAAAAGAGAAAAGAAAAGAAAAGACAAAAGACAAAAGAAAAGAAAAGAAAATAGAAAAGGAAGGGAAGGGAAGGGAAAATAAAATGGAAAGAAGAAAAGAGAAAGAAAGGAAAGAGAAAAAAATATGAGAAGAAAATATTTTTAAGGATTAAAGCTTCTAGTTATAAATAAATTCTGGTGATATAATTTACAGCATGATTACTATGGCCAACAATATTATATATTTGAAAGTTGCTGAGAGTAAATTTTAATAATTCTCACCACACACAAAAAAATAATTGTAACTATGTAAGGTATTGGATGTGTTAACTAACAGTGGTAATCACTTAGCATATATCAAATTATTGCATTGTATACCTTAAACTTATACAAGTGTGTATGTCAATTATATCTCAATAAAGCTGGGGAAAAAAGAAAACAAGATAGCTGAAAATTTTATGTGAAACTGTATGAAAGAAACACAAGTTTGTAAACAAGTGACAGGAAAATTTCCTTTTGTGAGCAGTTCATTTTATTTTACATCCAGAGCAGGTAGGAGACTTTTGGCTGATAGGATGCTGCTGGCAGGTGAATACAAGGCTGAGTAGATCCAGCTCCCTCTCCCTCTCATTTGCCTCATTGGTATTTGGAGCATATTTAGGGTAACAGTTGTATATGGCGATGACCAGCCATGAGGAAACATGGAAGCTGCCTACTTGGAGAAATGGACAGAAATTTATCTTACTACTTGAACTCTCTTTTCCTCATTGTAACAAACTCCTTTTGCCTTACATGTTCTTCAAGAAAGATCCAGAGCTTAGAAAGCAAATTTGGGGCACCTGGGTGGCTCAATCAATTAAGCATCCAACTTCAGCTCAGGGCATGATCTCGTGGTTCAGGGGTTCGAGCCCTGCATCGGGCTCTGTGCTAACAGGTAGCTCAGAGCCTGGAGCCTGCTTCGGATTCTGTGTCTCCCTCTGTCTCTGATCCTCCCCTGGTCATGTTGTCTCTCTCTCAAAAATAAATAAAAGATTAAAAAAAAAAAGAAAGCAAATTTGATTCTTGCTGAACCAATTGACAAAAAAAGTTTTATTATTATCAGATTTATGTCGATCTTGGAGATAATCCTTTTATATTAAGTATAATTGTTTGGTTTTAAAGTAGCAAGATATAAAAGAACGACCAGCATAGCCAATGTTATTTGTGTTATTTTTACTCTGCCGTTAGTAGAGATGTTAAAAGAAGGTAAGAAGACCTGACGTGTCCGGAAGCAAGGCAGCATAGAGGTGCAGGTGGAGCTGTTCAGTCTCTGGCTCACAGCAGGAAGGAGGCTGGCAACTCTATCAAGAAACAAGTACATATTTCACGAAATGTTGGCAAGGGCAAGCGACCAGAACTGATCCTGGCAGCCTATCTCTAATTTGAAAATGGCATATGCTGATGTCCTTTGGCCAGCTCACACATGACAGATGTCTTTTAACCGGGTCAGACAAACAGAACATGAAAGACACAATTTGTGCTTCAACGAGGCTCTGGCCTGCATTCTCAAAGGGAAAGTCTGTTTCAGCAACGGGCCATCTTCCTACTGTGATATCTACCCATTTTCTTCATTTGTGCATATTGTTATTGATTTTGTTATTATTTTAAGAACCCTCTTTTCCACGATGAAACTCTTTTATATAACTTTCTTATTCATTTACATAATTTTAAAATTGGTTTTGATTCCTTCCTTTTTTCCCTTTCTTTCCATAGTAATGTTTTCTTGAGTGCCTAGTATGTGATGGGTATGGTGTTTGTTAGGGGATCATGGGTGACAATAAAACAGGATCTTTTCTTCTGAAAAACTTAAAAGCTAATATATCAGAAAGGAAGGCAGTCAGATAATTAAAATACAGTGAAATCTATTCTAGGCTAAGACAATTCAGAGACACTCTAAAGATGCAGAAGAGGAGCACTCCCAATAGACGTTGGGAAATTTCCCAAAGAAAGTGATTCTTCAATGTCTGAATGTTAAATAAACATTTGATCAATGGATATGGGAAAGAAGGGACACAAAGAATGACAGACACAAAACATGGAGTCATGAGAGAGCAGCTCTCAGCATGGATTTTTCAGACACATATAAAAGGCTATGACTAGAATATAAGGAAAGGTTAAATTTGGCAATCCTTATAATTAATGCAAAAACATGAATCCTTTTTACCTTGTAGGATGATATGATTAGAATTTTAGTTTGAGAGATAGTATACAAACAATAAGTACTGGTATCCAGCAATACGGTGCTTAACATAAGTTGCTACAATGTCCTCAAACTTAGTTTAGTCAACTCTAATATTAATATGAGTCTTAAGGTATATGCCTTACAGGGTTGTTTTGAAGATTATACTACTAAATACACCTAGAGGGCTTAAAATAGTGTTCCACAAATAATAAACACTAAATAAATGATGGTTACTATCATTATTTGCATTATTTATTACAGTATCATTACTCTGGTTTTTTTATGCAAAATATACCACAGATGAAAGAGTGGGACAGGAGAAAATGTAAGAAGTTATTGCAGTAGTCCGGCAACAAATGATACTAAACCAAATTAACATAGGCAGAGGGGATGGATGGAAGTGGATAGATTTGAGAGACATAGAGCAAAAGAGTGAACAATATTTAGTGGCTGACTGGATGTGAGAGTGAGGTAAAGGGTATGGTTACGGATGATAATATTAACAAATGACATTTGAAGAAGATAATTATAGTGTCGAAAAGTGACAATGTTGAACATACATAACATACAGCAACTTCTGCTAACAAGCCAAAAAGAGCAAGAATACCAATAGCGAAACTAACAAAATTAGGAACAGGCAGCTAAAAATGTGACACACCACTTCAAACTATTAAATCATCCAATTTCAGAAAGTTGGAAAACACCAACAGAAAGAGAAAACTTTGTGCTCTGTTATTCAGAATTTGTAATAAGACTGCTTGATCAAAATTGCACCACGAAAGTCTACCCCTGGGTATAGAGTCCAGTAACATTCTGGAACAGACCCATTAAGGGACACACATAACATCAGCTGTTGGAGGGAAAAATGAGGCCTAAAGTAATCAACTAGGTACTTACATTGATGGATTACTTTGTTGTTCTCCAATGTAGTACTCAATAACAATATACTGCCTGACCCTCCTTGCTCCATATATACACACACACACACACAGAGAATATATATATATATGTGTGTGTGTGTGTGTGTGTGTGTGTGTGTGTGTGTGTATGATTGTTGCTGTGTAATTTTATTTCCTTCTAGTAGAAGAACTATACTGTTTTGCTACATTAATGACTAAGTTGGTTTGTGATTTGTTTTGGCCAAGGAAATAAAGGTAGAAGTGACAAGTCTGCCAATTCTGAACAAAAATTTTAATAGCCATTTTGCAATTTCATCAGGCTTCTGGGGTTGAACTTTTTTATTTTATTCCCCAATATAGAAGTCATATGTATCTTAACACATCTTCGTTTCAACCTCACTCCCAACCAGCTGTCACTACCATTCACTCACTGCTTAGGGCAAAACATCCAAGCAATCCTTTTTTATTTCCATGACAATATTCATACAATTCTAAAATATGTCTTCTTTACCAAAGTCTATGTCAGAAAAATTACCACAACTTCTTATGACATATTATTTTCATATTTGTCTAGGCTACTATCTTTTACTGTTTTTCTTTTATCTGAACTAAATCATAGCCAATAATATATTTCCCATATGGAAAGCATGAATAAATTGGCACACTAACTAACCTGCTCAAAATTGTGTAAAATCTAAACTCCTTGCCAGGCCTTGCACAAATATCCCTTGCTTACTATCCAGCTACACTCATCTCCATTCCCTGTGCCTTGGCAGGTCTGGAGTGGCACTGACAGCCCCTTGAAGCAAGGAAACTTTCGGTAAAATCAGGAACCATACTGTAGATTAAGCCATGATATCAGAATACCAGGCTAAAGTTTCATTGTCAACTTCCTGTGGATCCTCAAACAATCTCTGAGAAATGTTCTGGTTACACCTGGACAGAAATGATATTTTGGCATGTTAAAACAATTGGGTTCAATCCTCTTTATTTCTTCACCTTTAGGGTTCCTTTGGATTTCATACCAGGTGTCAAACTTGACCAACTCAAATCCTGACCTCTCTTCAATAATGTAAGGATCATATATTGTATACGGATCATATGTACCCAATAGATACAGAAGAAGAGAAAATGAAAAGCTTATTTTCCAGGCTGGGGATGTGTGGGGAAAGTAGAGATGCCATAGGTAAGCAGAAATGTATGTCAAGCACTCCTTTTCCTGAATCAAATTCCCAAAGAGGCAAGGAAGGAAGGTGAATTCATGAAGAGGGAGTTGCACATTTTATTTTCTATTTACTGCTTCCTGTTTGGGGACATCTTCTAGAAACCTGAGTTTCCCAAAACACAGAACATAGTACCACATGCCAAATTGCTTGGTGATCAGATCGCCGGGATATCTGCAGAGACCAGAAGACACAGCAGACCGTGCCTATTTCTTGATCGGTCAATGCAATCCTTCCTCTCCTTTGGTGACGTAGGTCGTATAAACTTACTCTGCTCTGTCTCCTTCCTCTTCATGCTGATTTCATATATAACCGAGTGATAAAATGCTCTTTGCATATCATTGTAGTAGAGTACATGTTAGAGTTTCTTGTACTGTTTTGATATGAACAGTTTATTTTGACATCTATTTCCCACACTAGCAACTTGCATTCATTCTCAGGGAGGGAAAGCTAGCTATCTGCAATTTGAATATAACTATAGATTGAGAGAGTCTAAACTAAATATCAATTCAGTATATGTCTGCAGTTGTTATGGGGAAGTGAGATAATCTCCTTCAATTTTCCATCCACATAATGATATTTTACAGATATATAACACTGGAAACCTTGTAAAGACTGGCATGGGGGGAACACATTAAATCATAGGGAAAGAAAACAGTGGTGACATTGAAAACAATTGAAAGTTTTGAGATCTAATAGAGGTCAAACTAGAGCTGATCTTCCTTGAAGGCATGATGCAAGGCAATCAGATACGAGAAAATAAGTTTGTAAAATTTGCTACATATTTATATAAATCTAATTTTCTCTGCTTTTTCTGGTCCAAATAAGAAAATAGACCTTTAGGCTCTTCATCCACACTTCTGGTTTTATTTATCTTTCCTGGCTTTGTTCTGTGTGTGTTTGCTTTTTGCTTCAATAGATTTTATGTGTTCTAGAAAATGATTTCATGTGCTATGAAATTTGGAAAATTAATAGAAATTTTATGAAACTTAAACATGTGAATATTTGAATTTTCAACTTGACACAAATCTAATACTTACTTATTTTAATTAGACTTTCACTGGCTTGCATTTTTAGAATATTCCATGGTTTAGGTCAGTAATGATAATAATAAGAAAGCTAGTGTTTATTTGGGACCAATGAATCAATGGGAAAAGAAAAGGTGCCACTTTTACATGACAGTATGAGTTAATATACCAGTAAAATGTCAATGAGAGAGACGGAACCTGAAGTTTATTAAATCCACAATGTTTTTCCTGAAGATGGATGAATATATGGCTATGATTATGTGCTGCTCATTAATAGTAATAGATTTATTGAATAGAGAGTATCATCCATTCTCCACATAATTTCTTAAATTATTGTGAATAAATTACTCAAGATGATATACTAAATATTTGAAGATGATTAAATATTATTAAGGTAAACTTATGGAAAAACTGGGTAAGTGTGTGTGTATGTGTGTGTGCATGCGCACATGCACAATTCGGCTTCGATGACAGAAGAGTCTAAAGGAAGAGAGAAGTTCCCTTATATACAAGCCTGTCTATTGTTCTAGATTGTATATTAAATGCTATCAAAATACAAAACCACCTACCCAAGACTCATCATCTTCAAGTCAGGAGAGTGGTCATCAAAACACAGCTTTCTTTTCTTTGTTACAGTATAACTGGTTAATAAATATATTGTTTTATCAAAAGGTATTAAGTTAAAAAGAGATTGAAAACAATGTGAATTCCCTCAGTTTAAAATTTATTTGAATAATACTAATCACTAACCTATACTTTTGACTGTCATTTAAATGTAATGAAATATTCAAGAACTGTTTAGAATATGGGTTAATATTTACTAGCAAAGTTCAAAGCAGCAATTTTCCTTAGAGAAGTATGGTTAATAATAATTCGCTTTTTCTGTTTTATCTGAAGTATGGTGTGATTTTCTTCCATTTGCTACTCAAAAATTTGCTTTTAAAAAAGTGTCCTATTGAATGAAATTATCAAGATTTTGAAGACATTATTTCTTTTTGTAATCTTTTTATGTCTTTATTTTTGAGAGAGACAGAGACAGAGAGTGAGTGAGGGAGAGGGAGAGAGAGGGAGACACAGAGTCTAAAGCAAGTTCCAGGCCTTTAGCTGTCAGCACAGAGCCCTACACCGGGCTCGAACCCACAGACTATGAGATCATGACCTGAGCCAAAGTCAGATGCTGGCCTGACAGCCACACACATTATTTCAAGCATAAAACTTGGCGTAAAAGATACGTGGTAAGTAAAAATATGTAAATAATCATATTTCAAATATGGATATGTTTTGAAATTGTAATCTGATTCATTATGTAATATATTCAGAAGTTTGGGTTTCACTTCTCTATTCCTATGATAGCAAGCAAAATATGTTTTTACTAAACTGCATATGATTGCCTCAAAAGTCTGTGCCAGGTTACCTCACTGTAAGTACACATATTGCCATGTTATGCTTAGTCTATTCCATGTGTAAGTTGAAAAGTACTGGTCTAGCTGGAGAAAATAACATTTTAGATCAATGGATATCTGAGTGAGAAAAAAGTTTATTGAGGGCAGAGAGTAAACATTTCTATATTTTATTCAATAACTCCAGTTTATCATTGTAATTGATTCTTAGGTAAAAGCACCTCATTATGATGTGAATATAGACGAATTCTTTCACTCTTCATAGGTACGATAAACAAATCACTAAATATCATTGAAACTTTCACATCTGTGAGCAAGAAACAGGAGTGTATTTGTGGGAAACGAAACAGTGTTGTAACCACAGGTGTATACCCACTCAGTGTCCAAGATCTCTGAGAAAACTGGAGATTGCAGGGTTGAAAACAACCTTACTCTACTCTCACTTGAGTAAAATGCCCCTGGATTGTGTCCTGTTCCTTAGTACACAGATAAGGATGCTTTGCCTAAGGGAAGCCGGCAGTAAATAGCACAGTGCATTCACTCCCCTCTTTGTATTTCATCTTGCCAAAACGACTCCGATCATATCTTGTTTTTCAAGACCGCTCTTGCATCGTGTTTACGTGCAACAACAGTACTAGATGCATATGGTTGCCGTACTTCACTAAGCTTTTGTAACTAATCATTGTTGGTTCATATCTCTGTGAAAGTGTATACATGAAGACACATAATAAAGTTCTGGACTTTCGGCTATGGGCTCAGGGTCCCCTGTGCCTCGCTATGCTGTCATTTGTTTTCCTTAGTTCCTTCCCTGCCCCAGGTCCCCAGTCCTTTGAGGTCAACACATATTGACAATCCTGTGATTTTTTTAGGAAGAAATAAATTTGAAGGTTTCAAAATAAATTAATTGAACTATATATATACTATATCTCCCTATTGTCTAAATTTCAACAAATCTAAGCTGATTGCATAGGTGTTTCTTTTTATTCAATCTTTTAATTAGATGGGGATGAAGTTTAATGAGGTTTTGTTTGTTTCTTTTACTCAATTTATCTCTTTTTATTAAACTGTATGTATGGCTTAAGATGTAAAAGCACATTTCTAGAAATAGACTCCCTAGCTTCCTCAAATCCTTGAATTAATTTAGCTGTCTAACTCTTTGTGAATTAATTTACTTCTGTGAAAATATAGTTACTTCAACTCTTATTTTAAAAATGAATATGATTCTAATGATGAATTGACATCTGAAAGCACTCACACCATAATTGGGCATGGGAAAAGCACTAAGGGATTGTTAGATCTTGTTATTTGCACTGTGGATAAAATTCTGTTTTCCTAACACAAAAATTCAGCATCCAGCAGAGTAGAGTGGGCCCTCAAAATTCCACTGAATTTCTCCACCAACTGCAGCATATTTTCCTTTCCTTGCTATTGTGTCCAAGACCTCTGTTGTAATTGTAGTGACCTTTATTTCAAAACTACGACTAAAAATGTGAATGTTGCTCAAAAACAATATTTAAAAAGCTACATGAAGAGAGAAATCTCTCCCTTGACAATAAATATTTTGTGTCAGCACAGACTACACAATATTAGATATGTATTTATATCTTGGAAAGTTTATCTTCACAGTTCCATACCTAATAATCTCAGTTATTAGTTACACTGGAAATTGGGCTGTATTTGCCACTTGATACTTCCTTAAATTTACCTTTTGAATTTGACAGAGGAAATGCACAAACTAATCTTCTACCATGAGTCTGTTATGAATATGATTAAGACAAAAAATTGATATAATTATTTTTATTGATGGATACCAGTGAACTCTAAAATACGTATGGCATGAAACCTAAGGACAGGTTTTATTTTGACTATGAGGATGCTAATCAATTGCTTAATTGATTTTGGTACTTTAAAATTTCAACTTATGTGTAGATCTGGGGGAGAACCCCAATATAATATTAATACATGGTCTCTAAGTAATCTGTATTTCAAGGATGTTATCTCCAAGTGTATTTTGTCTTTTCTCCTTCCTAACTTTCAAACCACTGGTGACCACTGACAAAAGTTCTTATTTTCATAAGAGATTGATATTAAATTACTACATAAGTAGATATATTTCCTTAGGTAAAAGGTTCTTTGGCAGAGGAGAAATTTAAAACTTTAGTAAAAATAGAAAAACTTTAGATAAATGTGATTATAAATAGATTTGAATGGGAAAATAATATTTAGCTATTTAGAAAATGGAAAATGTGATCCTTATCAGTGAAGTTACCTTTTATAGTGTAACATTAAACCTTAATACATATATACACACACATATATGTATATATACACATATATACACACATACATATGTATATATACATATATACACATATATACATATATTTTTTGCATTAATAAGACATACATAAAGCTTTGGACAAGAGGAAGAAAATTAAAAAACATCTGAGAGAAGAGGTAAAAGATGACTAAGTTTTAGTCAATACAAAGATAAAAGGTGCTTAGGCTATTCTAATTCATGAAGATAAGTCTTCAGAATGATTTGATTTTTCTTTTCAGATTTTATCAAAAGTTATTCTGTCTCCAGAAAAACAAAAAGTGGAGACTGACCTAAAGTGAAGTTCCTGTGACTAACTTTTGTGTGACACAGTGTTTCTGAAATCAATTGTTACTGAGATACAGTTATTCTATCCTCCTATGTTGATATTATTACCATATATGTGATATTTTGTGACTATGTCATGGCTCATTGAATTATTCAGTAATATTTTGCACATATATTGTAAGACTTTCGCACTGAAACTATGAAAATAACTAAGGTATAGCCTTTGCTTAAGGAGCTAACAGCCTAGTAAGTCGACATTTATGTGAAAATTTGCAACATAATGTAATAACAAGCTTTGAAATAGATATATGCCTAAGATGTTAAAATTGCACAGAGAAAGAATCTCATTAGGTTGAGAGAAAAGTCAAAGAATTCATCCTGTAATGTCAGATTGGCATTATAGTTGTGTCATAAAACTTGAGAGAATTTAAGCCAGGCAAAGAGCAGGCAAAAAATGCTGCCATAAAAGTTGAGAAGGAGCATATTGATTTTAAGAATTATAAACTCTATAGTCTACTGTGACTAACAGAGGATGGGGTTTGAGACTGACAAGAGTTTAAGCTAAAGCAGTTGGGAAATCATGGAGATCTTATGTGATGTGATAATAAGTTAGTTATTACCCTGGGGGCTAGAGGCAGACAATAAGGAGTTTACACAGTTCAAGAGATTGTAAATTGGTGTTTTAGAAAATACAAATAAAATTGTTTGGACAATGTATCAAGACTGAAAAATGGGTACAAATATCTTTTCTTCCTCCTATCCCCAACTTCATTGATAAAAGAAAAAGAAGTATTTCAAAATAAATAAGTCAATTGATCAGTTGTATCACTAGAAAAATGACAAAATGTCACCAGGAAATTATAATTTCGAGTAATTCTGAAAATATAGAAAACTGATGGAATAACTTTATGTAGAAATAAAACTAGAGGACGTTACAGAACCAGAGGACTACAGGTAGCTATGAGGATGCTTCGAGCTGAGCCCTTGATCCCATTTAAGGACTCTCACTGGGAAGATCATCAAGATCAGAAGACCTTCCCTTCTTCATCACTTGATTGTTAGAAGTAGATCCTAAAGCTGTGAGATGGATATAAATTATGGAGAGTGATTTTTCCCACCACCCAAGTACTGACTCTCAGGAAATGCATAGCGTTTCCTAACATTCAGGACATCACCTCACCCAGAGTAGTGAAGGCAGATTGTTTTTAAAAAAAGAAACCAAACAGTAATTATAACAAATAAAACCTGGCAGAAATTTTCAAATACAAATGAATACAGAATTACAGATCCTTTACTAGAGAGAAAATAAACCAGTGAAAGAAAACAGAAAATCAGCCCACAAATATAGAAGATATTCTGAAACATTGCCTGAAGCATCTTTTTTTATGCTTATTTATTTATGTTGAGGGGAAGAGAGAGAGGGCACGTGCCCACATGCACTCTGGAGTGAGGGAGGGACAGAGAGAGAGAGAGAGAGAGAGGGAGAGAATCCCAAGCAGGCTCTGTGCTGGTGGTGCCAGGCTTGAGCTCACGAACCATGAGATCATGACCTGAGCCGAAACCAAGAATGGGTGCTTAACTAACTGAGCCTCCTAGGAGCCTACACCCAATGCATTTTTAATTCAAAGTAGTTTTGTGATTATGATTATTATTTGCCCTGCACATCTCAAGGTAATAAACTTTAAGGATAAGGAATATATTAACTCAACTGAGAAAAAAATAAATCAGTGCTCAGTTTTTACTTTAAAGTAAATGGGGGGGGAAAGGAACTTTGAAAATTGTCCTATTAAATAGAGAAAAAAATGTACTAGTATATCCTAGCATGCCAAATAGCAGAGGATTCAGAAAGCTTGTTTACTCAGAGTATTCATGTGGGGCATGTAATAAAGGAAATTTCTGTTATATGTGGAGTAAAAGTGTTATTTTACGTGGTGTGGGGCTGGAAGAATCTGAAGAAATTTAGAAGCTTTAGGAATGCACTAATCTATTTGCTAAATTCAGAAAAGAGACTGAGGAATCTAATTCTTTATAATGTTGATGAAATAAACAACAAATTAAACAATAAATGCCCTTGCTCAGGGAAAAGAAAGTTCTTGTTGTGTGAATATAAAAACCTAAGATATTTCGATAATTTGAAACTTGAGGTAGGCTATGCCTAATGGTCCATTATAACTGTGAGAACCAAATACCTCACCAGGAATCCTATAGCAATAGGGGGCAGACCAAAAAGACAGAGATAATGGGATGTCATGGTTCAGATTAGAGAAAGCCTACATGATATTTCTTGTCCTCCCAGCCATGTCCAGATGTGTGAAGTTGAATTTATCCACATGTAAACCAGAATACATAAACTTTGTTCCTCAGACTTAAATTTGTTCATCCAGGATGTTTTATGGCAGATCTCAGGTGATGCTAGTGGTGCTATGGTTTCAAATTGTCTTTCGAATTCTATTCCGACAACTATACAACTTGATGCTAGGAAAATAACTCATTAAACATTTTTAGACTCAGTATTCTCTTCTGTAAAATGGAAAAATTTTACAGTGCTTACCTAATAAGGTAATTAAAGATGAATAAAAATTGTATTCAGTTGACCCAAATACAATTTGTATTCATCTTTAATTACCTTATTAGGTAAGCACTTAGTTTAGTAGACCACTAAACTATGTGGGCCTACTTACACTATAAATACACTATAATATCATAAATGTATTTTCTTTTCCTTGATTTTCTTAATAATATTTCCTTTTCTCAAGCTTATTTTATCATAAGAATACAGTATGTAGCATATATACAAAATATGTTTAATCAACAGTTTATATTATCAATAAGGCTTCTGATCAACAATAGGCTATTAGTAGTTCAGTTTGGGGGGGAGTCAAAACTTACACATGGCTGTTCAACAGCATGGGGTATTGGTGCATGTAGCTCTGATGTTGTTCAAGGGTCAAATGTAAGCCATAATAACTATTAGTCAATAAATAAATTAATATTGATATCCATATTGGAACACAAAGAAGTAAGTCTCATATAATGTCTGGAAATAAGGTCTTGATGATGGAGAAGACATGACCTTTACAGCCAAGCACAACTCAGAGGAGTCAGAAATACAAGTCACAGGGCTTCCTGTATTTCATTTACATGACATGTGTATATATACACATGAGAGAGAAAGAAAGAGAAAGAGAGAAAGGGAAAGGAGAAAATTGTTTTTAAGAAATTCTCTCATACAGTTGTGGAGTGTGGCAAATTCAAAATCCTTAAGGTGGGCTGGTGACTGGAGATTTGATGTTACCTCTGAGCTGGAGAATACATTGTGGAAAAAGAATTGGATTCAACTCATTAACTGGCTTATCAAAAACAAGTACAAATGAAAACTATTATATAAATTTACATTGCAGGTTACTGATATTTTATAGAGCCTCTTTAATTCATTGTTTTTAAATTGCAGATAAGGTAATATGACTCATAGAAAATAATAGACACATAGAAAATAATAAGATCAAAATCATCAAGCAGCATCTATATATCAACAAGTACAGAAAAATGTTAAATATTAGGATTATATTAATTTGGATCATATGGGTAATTATTTTTACTTCTTTCATTACTAGAGATGCAGTGTGTTTTTTTAGTTTTTTTATTTATTTACTTATTTTGAAAAAGAGTGAGAGAGAGTACTTATGTGCATGCATGAGCATGGGAGAGGCAGAAAGAGAGGGAGAGTGAGAGAATCCCAAGCAGGCTTTGTTAGTGCAGAGCCTGATGTGGGGCTCAATCTCATGAACCGTGACATCATGACCTGAGCTGAAATAGAGTCAGACACTCAACTGATTGAACCAACTAGGCACCCCTAGAGATGGGTTTTAAAATTATATTTGCTTAAATTTAGTCTGACAAGACATTTTCTCTTTGCCTAACACAAATTAAACCACTTACAGCATGAAGGGTTTAAATCAATACAATACACATTTTCAGTTTCCAGAAAGAAGTTGTGGCAGAATTCACATTCCACTAGATAATTTTAAAGTAGGTTTATTAATTGAATTTCAAGGATTCAGTCTAGCCTATAGCATAATATCATGAGCAAGAAGTTATAATGATTTATTTCTTGCTCACAACTTAAATAGTATTAACAAATTATTAGCTTGACAAAACTGTGCCAAAAAATAAAGTCTTAAGAAAACATAAACAATGTTTAAAAATAAAATTCAAACAAAGATATAACAAAGATTCTTTCACTAAATTTGTTAATAAAATTAATTCCTTCTACAATTGAAATAGTGATTCACGGTATATTAACTACTCCTTGGGATTAATTTACATGCTTCTAGAAAATGTATTAATTTTTTTAGGCCTCTTGGGTACCATTTGGCAAATTCCTACTTTAGTGTATTAAGTGGTTTCTAAGTTATTATAGTACTTACTTGTCTCTTATGTTAACCCTGAACTTTTCAACTATTAAAGATAAATTTAGCCTAGGGTATTCTAAGTTGGAATATCAAATAAGAGGCTAATGATGGCCAGAGGTTGATGGATCCCTGAGAATCAGACAAGCTTTGCCTTTCCTGATGATTCAGACAGCCTATATTGTCAAACCTCTATGGAGGTGACTAGAAACATTTGCCTCACTGGCACATAAAGAAAGTCTCTTCCTACCCTATTCTCTGACCTAAGCATTCAATAGCATGCATATGCTCTCCACACATTTTCTGCAAAGTATTTATCTTGAAGAGTTCTTGTGTTTTCTCTAGAGTATATTTTAATTTTTTCTTTATTTTTCTGTGATTATTAATTGTGCCATTTTACATTAATATGTTCTAAACTTTAAATATTTTCTAAGTAATGAGTCAATATCAGGGCAACTCTGAATAACTTTCCATTTCAGTCCTCATCACATTTACTAAATGCATTCACTGTTGTCCAATTGGTGTATATTCCTCCAAATCAATTCCTGTATCATACAATGTGTATTATATGCAAACATATAAAATACATAACATATACATGTATGCTTTAGGAAACATATATTAGTGAGGCCTGTGGTATATATGAGTTTACATAAATATATATCATAAACCCTGTATGGATTTATTTGTCCATACAACTGAATGACCTGTTAGCACATGGGCATTCTATTCAATCTTTTTAACCAAAAGAAAGGGTTTTATGAAGGTCAACTCTTGTTTGTTTTTTGAGTACCTTATGGGCAGACATTTGGATCAGTTGGCGTCTCTTAGATAAAGCTTAAATAAATAAGATTAATATAGCCTTTAAAAACATGAAAGAAATAAAGGAAGGAAGGAAGGAAGAAAAAGAAAGCTACCAAGTTAATCAGTAATCTTAAATGCATATTGATAACTAAAAAAAAATCAGTTTGAAAGGTCTGCATTCTAACTATATAACATATTCTGAGGAAGGAAAAACTATGGAGAAAATAAAAGGATCAGTGATTAACAGGGATTCAGAGTGAAGAAGGAAGGGATAGATACGTGTAGCATAGAGGGTTTTTAAGGTAACTATTCGGTATGATATAGTAATTGTGCAAAATGCTGATAGTGGGCAAGTGAATAGTGTATGTGAGGGGCGGGAAGTATAAGAGAACTCTAGTTTTTTTCATTTATTTATTTTCTGCAAAACTAAAACTGCTCTAATTAAACCATATTAATTTAAGACAAAGAAAAAATCTTGTAATAAATAAAAGGCATTTCTGAGAGCTGTTGTCAAAATAGAATGCCCCTGGGAAATGTTTAAGTATGGATTCAGAGAAGTAATGGCACAATTGGGAAAAATTGTAACTAGTATATGCAAACGGAAGGAAATTTTTCTATTTTTTTCTTAACAGCTAAAAACAAAAGGAAAATGTTAGTCTTTTTAATTAAAAAATAAATACACCATGTAGAAAAGTGGAAAGGCATACATTGTCTGACTGCCAGTGAACTATGATGGAAATATAGAAACAAAACATACATAAGAAGAAATTCACAGAAAAACTGAAACCAAAACAACAAATGCTAAAATTTTTAAGGAGCTGGTGACTTTTTGTTTCAATTATCAACAGTGATTTTGATAAATTATGAAAGTTATTTAGCTCCTGAAAACTACAAGAAAGCATATATACTATGTTTAACAAAGAAAATGTAAGGAAAGATAGATATAGATGATGATGATGATAGATGATATAGATTGATGATAGATGATGGATGTACATATAATAAGATAGATGAGATATAAATATAGCTACATATGTAGGCATAGGGATTGAAGATATACTAGCATAACATGGAATCTTGAGAAGAATTTAGAATAAAACATGAATTAAAGTGCAGCCATGTAGGTGAACATAAGTAACTGAAGAGATCAACAGTACTCTTGAAATGAAATTGTACTAACCACAGCTGATATCCTCATGATGGATAAAGAAGTCAAATACTTGAAGGGAAAGAATAGAAAAGATGTGTATTGATTTCTTTAAAACTTTTTGATGCTATACCACATGAAATCATACTTTACAGGCTAGCTAAATCTGATCACTGACCATTGCTGGTGGATGAGTAAACACTCAATTTGACCTCAATTCTTATAGTAGTTACTAATAAATTTGCCTTAGTATTAAGGGCCCAAACATATGAAGGAGATATTTTGGGAAGAAAATAATCTCTTCAAAAAGTGGACAAAATCCTATAGGGAACAGGGAAAATTTGTATATCGAAAAGAAAAATATAAAAAAAAACATAAATACAGGTATGAAATTTGGGGGAAAAGAAAATATATAGTGATTTTTTTAAATGTTTGAAAGTAACAAGAATCAAACACTAAATACACATTTGTTAAAGCCATTCTTTAGTTCACATACTAAACAAACCTACTTCACATGATTCTTTATTACAAAATCCATTTATAAATTTCTACACTAATATAGATTAGAACACCATTTTCTCAAAATTTCATTTAAAATTATATTTGAGCCTATAAGATTGACAAACTCATTTTAATAATAAAAATAGTTAATGCGAAGGGGCCACTTAAAATTTCACAAGATATGGCCTTACTTTGGTGATTTTTACTTAGGTTCAGTGATTTCAGATTGGGATAAGATGTGCATATGTGTCTCAGTTTTCCTTGCTTTCCTCTGGACAAGCCAAATGCACATATTTAATCACACTGGATAGTGGATCCTCTGCAATAAATCTTCATTGGACAAGTGGATCACCCAAAATAAATCATCCGTGGGTGAGTGAAACAACTTTGCTCAAACATCCATGGAAAAAGAGCTCATCCATCATAAATCGAAGATAGAGAAGTAGATCAGCCTTGATTTACTGCCTGTAACCATGAATATAGTTTTGCCTTACCTAAGGTGTTACCATGATTTTGCAAACTGCTTATAGTTTAGAAAAATATGGAAGAGTTACTCCCTTAACATTGCCATTGAAAGTCTACTTTCTGGTGAAGCAACAGCATCATTAATGAGATAAAAAGCAAAATAAGTTGCTATATTTTGTTCAGTTATATTAATTTAGCAATGTATTATAATAAAAAAGAACTTTGGAATTATTAAAAAATGAGTCCAAATTTCAGTAACTTCATTAATGTGATCTTAAATAGTTTTTATTTATAAAATTAGAGTCATCATAACCCACATTATAGGTATTGTGGAGAGCAAATGAAATGTTCAACAGATACAAATTTACAATGTTCACAAATTTTAGAATATCTCTGCTGTTCCTGACACTGTAATATTAAATAAGGCATATAGGGGTAGGGAGAAAAGTATACTTGGATAGTACTCAGACAGAACTATGAATGGAGAATTAGAACGAATAGCACAATTAAACTAATGAATTGGTAAAAGTTCCAAGCAAAAAAAATTGACCTTTATGATGATTCTTAAAGCTCAAGAGATACATTCAATGGACAATAGATAAAAGGATATGTATAAAGATTAGTAACTGTGAGAATATATGGTCTATAAAATATGTGTGTTTATTTATATATAGGCATGTGTGTGTGTGTGTGTGTGTGTGTGTGTGTGTGATTAGAAATTAGCTCAGCAGCTTTAGGCATAGGTAGGATCATAAAAGGCCTTCTATGCTTCTCTGTATACTGCAGATTTTATCCTAAACCAATGGATCATCATTGATGGCTTTTATGAGGGGAATAATTTAATAATATTTGCATTTGAGGAAAAGATCACTGTAGTAGGTTGGGGAAGAGGGTAGACTGAAAGAATATATATACTTTAGAAGCAGTTGTTGCTCTTATTACTTCACCAATAAAGTCACTTTTTCCATTTGAATTTCATGTAAGTTATTGCTCTACAAACTTCACGATCAAATGTATCTTGACTATTTCCTGCTAGAGTTAGCCTACTACACAAATTCAATACCTCTAAGTTTTAGTCCTTGTAAATATGGTATAAATGTAAAAATAATAATAATGCTAATGATAATCATTTATATGCACGAGGAATTTTGTGTGCAGAAAACCCAGTATAATATTTAAGGATCAAATATCTTTGCAAAATGTATCCCATCCATAGCAATATGTAGAAATTTATGTGTAAATTCACTATTGAATTTGTATCATGCATTATTGTAAAAACAAGCTTACAACCTTTTTAGCAATATTAACCTATTTATTAATTTTCCACCTTCCTTTTCCTTTATGCACTCAAAATTTTCTTTCATATTCATTTTAAGAATTATTTATTAACTGTTCATATTATTCCTATTTTATTCCTAAAAGAACATTGGATTAATTTAGGCTGATTTTATTTTAATCATTTTTTTCCCTAGAGAGACATGGAGTTCCTGATTTTATTATCTAATTTAGAAAGTTTGCACCTTATAAAATAAAAAATTATCTTACTTTCTCCTGATGAATTTAAGTTTTGTAAAAAGTATACTTTAAGGTTTTTATTTCTGGTTGCATGCTTTCTTATTTTTCACATGAAGTCTCAGAGAATTATTATATAAAAAGAAATGAACATGGACATAATAATGGTTCAAATAGTTATAGACAAGATGGCTGTCTGGGTAGCCCAGTTGGTTAAGCCTCTGACTTCAGTTCAGGTCATGATCTCATTGGTTCATGAGTTCAAACCCTGCCTTGAGCTCTGTGTTGACAGCTCAGAGCCAAGAACCTGCTTCAGATTTCCTCCATCTCTCTCTGATGCTAACCCTCTCTCTCTCTCTCTCTCTCTCTCTCTCAAAAATTTAATAATTAAAATAAAACCAAATAGTTATAGACAAGAAGACTATTTTCTACTTTTTTCCAAAGCATAACTCAAAACATCTCATAATATAACATCTACTGAAATACATAATTACACAATAAGTATAAATATTACTTATTTTGTGTGTTTTATAGATATTTTTCACAATATATTTACAAAAACCATGATAAAGTGTCAAGGAGTTTTCCTATAACAAGAAGAAAAGAGTTTTCTTCTTAAGCAAATAAGTTCATAATACAACAAAATGGGCTAGATAAGATGCTATTCCCCCAGATTTTAAAATAAAAAAATTTTCATATAAGTAGAAATAGATATCTTAGCTTGTTTCCTCCCAATTTTAAGATTTTTTTTTAACTTTAAGGATATACATATTTTCTTCAGTCTCCAACTCTAGAGAATAATTTTGAGATACAGCTGAAGTTCCTGGGGGCAGATTGAAATAATCAAAACATAATGGCAAATAACAGATGGCGCTAATAATAAATTCCTGTTGATTGTGTCTGAACATGCATATTGTTATATATTTTAACTTGATTGTAAAGAAAACTCTACATCGGGATTACTTCTTGTTCCTGTGAAGACCAAGATGCCTGCAGCAGGGAGTATTGAAAGATTAAGTGAAATCTTTGTTAAGATTCTATAATGGCTTTTTCAAGATAATTCAAATGACACTAGTAACAACAAGTAAAATACTCAGAAATCCTCTTCATATTCTTTGGTAATTATCCAGTAAATAGTCTGATCTTTTGATGATGCATAGAATGTGCCTATCATGTAACAACTTCAAAACTTTTTATGATGTAAAATGATAAATATCCTACTATGGTCAGTTATCAACACCACCAAATTCAAACACCATCATGGACAGTCAGGCAGAACAGATACCAGGTTTGACAATTTTGATATTCCTTTTAAAATAAAGTCAACTACTAGGTATTTATCCAAAGGATACAAAAATGCTGATTCAAAGGGACACATGCACCCCAATGTTTATAGCAGCACTATCAACAATAGTCAAATTATGAAAAGAACCCAAATGTCCATCAGCTGATGAATGGATAAGGATTATATGGTATGTATATGTATGTACAGTAAAATACTGGTGATCAAAAATAATGAAATCTTGTCATTTGCAGTGTGAATGGAACTAGAGTATATTATGCTAAGTGAAATAAGTCAGTCACAGAAAGACAAATATCATAGGATTTCACTCACTTGGAATTTAAGAACAGAATCAATGGGGCATCTGGGGGGCTCTGTCAGTTAAGCGTCTAACTTAAGCTCAGTTCATGATCTCACAATGTGTAAGTTTGAGCCCCATGAGGGCCTCTGTGTTGACAGCCTGGAGCCTGCTTTGGATCCTGTGTCTCCCTCTCTCTCTCTGACCCTCCCTTGCTCATGTTCTGTCTCTCTCTGTCTCTCATAAATAAATAAACATAAGAAAAAAAAAGAACAGAATCATATGAACATAGGGAAAGGGAAGAAAAAAATAAGATAAAAACAAAGGAAGGCAAACCATAAGAGACCCTTAAATACAGAGAATAAGCGGAAGGTAGCTGGAGGGGTTGTGGGCAGGGGGATGGGTTAAATGGGTGATGAGCATTAAAGAAGGGCACTTTGGGGATGGGCACTGGTTGTCAAACGTAAGAGATGAATAACTCTTCATCTACTTCAGGAGTTCTCCTGAAGACAAGACTAAATGTTAATTAACTTGAATTTAAATAAAAGAATAAATACAACACAACAATACAATATGATAAATAAGAAAATAAATAAGTAAAATAAGATAATTAAATTTTAAAAAGCTAACTTCTAATTTCATCTATGTAATATCAACTTTTATAAATTAGTCTGGTTATTGCTCATAAATATGATGATATGAACTATCCTGTTCTTTCTTATCCTATCCTATACTATCAGGTATACAGAACACAAATATATGAATGAATGAAAGCATGCAAATAGATAGATAACCAAGGTCCAGGTCTGTGAAGTTCTATTTCTTCTGCAAAGAATACATCTGAGCTTTCTGATGTTTAGTTGTTAAGTTTAGAATTACATGTTCTAGATTTTAGTGGACATAAGAATGTATTTTCAAATATTTATGGATGGATCCAAGCAGAAGCTAGATAGAAATGTATTTGAGTTCCAGAATTTAGTTCTGAGAATTCTGACATTCCCCCACTCACTGCTCTCTAAAATACAGCCTTCTTACTTGTAGAAAATTAATTACTTGCCCCCTAAATGCCAGGGCATCTCCTTATCAAAGTAATTTATTGCAAACCAGTCATATTTCTATAATTCATCCTACTGGGTAGCAAGCCCTCAGTCTTCACCTGCATGAGAAAACTATTCTGCGTAATGTGCATTTTATCAGTTGTTGGTGCAAAACATTATTATAACTTTTATTATATTTCCCATGTTTAAGCTGCCTTTTTAATTGCCCAGCTTGCTATGATATTTCTTGTAGTGCTGTAACTTTACTCACATTACATTCCTAACATTAGAGTAAATTATTTTTTAGGTGTCTCTGTTTGCTTCCCAAATTAATGCCAAATTGATGATATATGAATTTCAGTACTCTTTTGTTCTTATAACTATAGGAAGCATTCTTAGATATCGTTTTTACTTTCTGGGTCTTCTGTTGTCAATTTCCTTATTTGCAGTATTTTTTCCCTATGTTTTCTTCTCAGACCCTTGAGCTTCACTGATGAAGTATTTATTTTTTCCCATTTTCCATGAGAAGTTTTACAGCACACTCTGACCAGTCCTTCTATATTTCTTCCTCTTCCCCTTTCCTACTGTCAACATGCCAATCTAACTTATAAACACAGTCAGATTAATTTTTATCATGCCTTGCTCTCTCTCATAGTTCTTACAAAGTAAGCTCAACCAGCCCTCTACTTAAAGTTACTTTTCAAGGCAGCTCTCTTGTTTGTTTTGATGGTGACTTTTGCCTCTTGGGCAATTTATACACTGAAGTATTGTCTCACTTTGCAAGAGTATGGTCTTCCAAGATTTATACTCAATCGTTATTCTTATAAAAAAGAGTCAGCACCTTCCACCAACAAAAAGATTATGACTCCAGATCATGGTTAGCAGTTTTCAGCAATAAGGTATTTTTTAAATGAAGTTATATACATTGTTTCTTAGACATAATGCTATTGCATAATGAATAGGCAACACTATAACATAATTTTTATGTGCATCGGGAAAAATTCATTTGACCCATTTTATTGCGATATTCTTTTTATTGCAGGGGTCTGGAATTGAACATGCAATAGCTCCAAGGTATGCTTGTGCTACTGGCCGTCACACTGCTTTGTCACTGTGCTAATACACCTCTCTCCTGAGGTTTAGAAACAACACAGGTATGGTTATTTGTGGGTTAATATGAGTGGTGGCACCAGTGTAAAACGGGAATAAAGGGGAAAAAAGGCTTCTGCATTTTTCCCACGCACTGATACTATGACCAAAGAAATGTCTCTGTATCAGCAAGTAGAGCCTTTTGTTTTGCTCAGGGCTCCACATCCACACTGGTCTGAAATCCAACCTAATGTGTGTATTCAGCTTGTTCCTTGTCACTTGAATTTCAAAAATGAGAACACAGTAAGTCCCTGAGGGCTTTATCTACATCTGTATCTACATCTTCCCACTCCTCACTGTCTCTCTTCCAATTCAACATTGATTCTATTTATAGCAGAAATACAGAGAATTTCTTAAGCCACAATTTACCAAACTACCTTGTTGAAGTGCATTCCCAGCATACATTTTGCCCACCTTACTGTATATCGCCTATAACATGACTTCCAAATTCATTTCTTAAAATCTTTTATTCTGAACAACATATATATGTGCTATTCTTTTTCAGTTAGCTGTTAGTTACTAATTCCTCAATTTAATTTTTATTTGTTTCCCATTTAGGATACAACATGATCTCTATCAGACAGAAATAATTGAGTTTTCTTTGCCTAACTCTTCTCCTTTTAATTCCAGGACATTATTATTATGCTAAAATGTGTTCTTCACTTATGCAAACCATTCCCTGATTCTCTCTTTACTACCTTTCCCAAACTTATTGTATCTTCTTCTTCTGATTACTTAAATAGCCAAGTACATTTGCTCAAACTTATTCCTTTTATACAATTATATTCTTTCTTCTTCTATATCTAGAAAAAGTTTATTCACATTTCAGGGTCATCAAATATTGCATCCAGTTTAAATATTCCTCCTGTTCTATACACCTAAGCATAATAAAATATCCTTACCTATACTTTGGGGCCTACAGCATAATGGTTAATTATTTATATGAGTGTCTTCCACATAGAGTTGTGAATATTCCGAAGGCACATAAACTGTGTTCCATTTTTATAACTATCCCTCTCTTATGTGTGTCACAAATCCAAGTATAGCTACTGGTTCCTTTTGTACTATTATAATAGATTTAGCATCAGGGTTTGAATTTAGCCTTCCCATTATATCATCTCCTAGGAGAGCTTTTGATGCAAATTTACCAATAGGGAGACTTCTCTGAATTGAAATCAAAGTACCATTTAATTTACAGTATTGAAAATTAACAGTACTCCTTTATACTTGTGAAATGTGGAGAGTAGACAACCTAGACTCTTACTAATCAGAGTGCAGACTCCTTCTCGTAAAGGTATGAGGAGCTAAGAAGTAGTGGACTTAAGCAGACCTGGGCAACAGTGAGAAGTGGAAAGTTTTAGCATTAATGAAAGTTTGTATGGTATTGAATTATGTATTTCACCTATATTTAGTGCAGACAAGAGATAGATAGGTAATAAATAAATAATACCAATTTTATAAATCCTATGCAGTATCACAGATTAAGAACACTTAAAATAATTTATAATACCTATTTTTCCTTTAGTTTTTAAATTCTCATTAATGGTTCAAACTTTTGAACTCTTCATTTCTTCAAAAGATAATCAAGATAATTCAATTATATGATATCTCATTGAAATACTGCAGCATAAAGCACAGATTTCAAAATGACATTTAAAGTTTCTAAGCAAAGGCTACTTCAATAATGAAATAAAATATTTCCAGAATATTCCTATGTAAAAAATGAAATAGAAAATAATTGCTGCTTCTGTGGATATGACTTAATAATCTGCATGATGACTTTAATATTTGAGCATGTTCTTTTTTATGTTTTCATTTATTTTTGAGAGAGAGAGAGAGAGAGAGAGAGAGAGAGAGAGAGCATGAGCAGTGGAGGGTCAGAGAGAGAAGGAGTCACAGGATCTGAAAACAGGCTTCAGGCTCTGAGCTAGCTGTCAGCACAGAGCCCGACACAGGGCTCGAACCCACGAACCGTGAGATTAATGACCTGAGTCAAAGTTGGATGCTTAACTGACTGAGCCACCCAGGAACACTTGAACATGTTCTTATAATTTAAAAAATACAGATATTCACAGAACAAAATTTCACAAAATCATCAGTACGCAGAAGTGGAGTGCTATGAGAACTGGCTGCTATACTATGACTTATGAAGGTTTTAAACATGATAATTGAATCCAGTTTTAACTGGCTTATTAAATTCCACTACTTTATATCTAATGAGACAAACAACACTGAAAAAAATAACTGATGTCTCAAATAAACATAAATCATAGAAGTGTGTAACATAATGAACATGAAATAGAAGTAGAAGAGACTTGAAATTATATCTGATATGGTCCAGGCACCAGAATTTCTTGATCCTCACTTTTTTCATTTTGACTTTGAAAGATTTTTTTAAAAAGCTATTCTATCTCATAGGACAATTATGTTAATAAGTGAAAATATTTTTTTAGAAAACTGGTTGAAGCACTGGGTGTTAAATGGAAACCAACTTGACAATAAACTATTAAAAAAATAAAATGAAATAGCTTTAAAAAAAGAAAACTGGTTGAAAATCTCAATATGTGACCAATATACTTCCAACATGTGATATTATTTAAATATGGAGTTCTGTCTTAATACAAGAGTATAGGAACACAATTTGCTTTTAGCAATTGGAAGTGGGAACCCTAATTTTTATCCTATTTACAAAATGAAATTTTGGCTTGTTCACTGAAATCTCAAGATGTTCATTGCACTGTTTTAAACTCATTACCTTAATACTAGATAGTAGAAGAAAATGTGGAGAACCAGGGCTCCTGTGTTAACTTGTGGTTTCTTTTAGTGCCAAGTACATATTTCCTTATATATTTCTGGGATCTCTCCCTAAAACTGTTTCTCTAGAGGCACAAGTTCCACTCTTGTATACTGTGGACTTCCAGCACTAAAATTCAAAATGCGCATCACACTTAACTGGGTTCTATGTAATCTGCCGCATTCCTCCGACCTCACCTCTTAAAACACTATCCATTCACTTCCCACCTGTCTCACTAAGCTTTTTATATTTTCAACGTTCAGTTTCCTTCAATGACCCCCATCTCCCTGAAGGCTTATTTCTTCTCCTCAAATACACTGAGCATGTTCTTACCCCAAGGCTATTTGAGCATACTGTTCCCTACACTATGTAAGGCTTGTTCCTTGATATCACATAAGTGTGAGTTCAAATGTCACTTTCACAGAAAAGGTTTTACTGACATAACTATCTGAAGAAACTTCCTGACCATAAAAGCCCCCAAGCCACTATCACATCATTCTTTTTTCCTCACATAGTTTGTGCTCTGGAAATTATTGGATTTATTTATTCATTTATTAGTTTAATGTCTGTATCTCCCCATAGACTGTTCATATTGTGTTGCAAAGGCAGACATTTTCTATTGTTCTCTTATCTTCCTAGTATTTGAAACAGATCCTGGCACATGGAAATTTAACACACACACACACACACACACACACACACACACACACACAGGGTAATGTGTGGGAGCTGGGTTGCAATGGTTTGCAAGACTCAATTTCGCAAAACATATCTTCCTGAGTTTCTCAGCATCACATTGGTAGCTTGAAATTGGCCAGGTGGGAGCTTTCTCTTCAAAGAATCAAAAAGCACTACAATTGGGTTTTTTTTTTTGCAAGTTTATTATAACATTTACTAGTCTATCTATATGTGACAAAGAATGAAATTCTTTTCCTATAAATGTAAAATTCATTTCCTATACTAAGATCTGAAGTGAGGAAAATATATATGAGAAAAAGCCTTATTCTTTCTGTATGCAGTACCAGTATGGTGAAAAAAAAAAAACAAAAAAACCCAAAACCAGGAAACAAAAACTATGCCTCTAGGCCACTAATGAGAAAAGCAGCACAGGAAACCATTAGGAAATGATCCATCTCATCACAATGTTTGATGCCAAATAATTCTGAACAATAACCAATATTTCTGACTATGAAAAATGATTCCTGCATCCTGATAACATTCCAATTTCTAAATGATGATCACAAAAACTGTGTTTGGCCATCATGCACCTCTAAGTTTTTCTAGCCGCAAGTAATATACTAATATGCCCATTTATTTGCAATTACAATCAGTTTTTTCTGATGTAAGGATGTGACAGAAGCTAACTACGTTGGTCTCAGGATGTAAGTCCAAGCTTTAGGCACACTCTTATCTGGAGATTATATGTTTTTTTTTTTTTTTATGGCAAACCATTTAGATTAATTATTCAGAACTCCAGTACTACCAAACATCATGCCTATCATATGAATACAGGTACTTATGACCAGAATGGCTCTATTGATGATGATGTTGCAAGATAAAATACCAGGGGGAAATGAGTAATTATCATTTATTGCATATTAAATATTCTAGGCATTCTGTCATGTGTTTTGTATCAGTCACATTGTTTTGTATTCAATCCGGTCATCAATACTACAAGTAGGTTATTTTGAATATTTAAATTTTAAAGACAAGAGAATAGATAATTATACAAATTTTCCCATGGCCACAAATCCAGGAAGTCTAATTTTAGATTTCATAGATCGCATGTGAGGCCTCAAGCACGCTGTCACTCCACAAAAACTAAAGTCACTAATGACAGCTCAGAGGGCTTGGGATATTCAAAAGGCAAAATAATCAATACATTCTTGCAAGAGCTTGTCCTCTAAAGTGGAAAGAGGGCATGTGTAAATGTGTGTGTGCTTATGTGTGAATTTGTGTGCGTGTGTGTTCAAGCACATATCTCTACTATAAATCATTCTGAAAAATAATTTGCTTGAGTCATTGAGCTATTCATTCATTTCGTTTGTTCAGAAATAGGAATAAAGTGTAGAACATGAGTCACACTTAGAATGGTTGGATTGAGTAATAAAATTACATAGGAATATTTTTTTTAATTTTTTTAATGTTTTATTTATTTTTGATACAGAGAGAGACAGAGCATGAGAGGGGGAGGGGCAGAGAGAGAAGGAGACACAGAACCGGAAGCAGGCTCCAGGCTCTGAGCCAGCTGTCAGCACAGAGCCTGACGTGGGGCTCGAACCCACGAACATGAGATCTGACCTGAGCTGAAGTCGGAGGCTTAACCGACTGAGCCACCCAGGCGCCCCAACATAGGAATATTTTAAAGGGGTTTGTATAGATTTTAACATTTACCCAAGGAGTAAATAAATTATACGTCATTGATAACATTTTTCTTAACAAAGATATGATGGAAAATTTGCATAAAAGCCATAAATTAACAGATTTTAGGAAAACATATCTCATGAGCAGAATGTAAAACCATAGAATTAATATGTATTAAAAATGATTATATAATCAACTTGAATTTGTCATATCCTGTCTTACCAGAAATTCACCTTATATTAATTAAAAGCAAGACCTAATTATCAGTTATTTTGGCTCTCCTAATTTTATTATGTATAGTGGTGAGTTTTTTTTGTTTGTTGTTTTTGTTTTTGGGGTTTTTTTTTTTGTATTGTTGTTAAATAAATGGTTTCCAGGCCATCCCCTACTATTAAGTAGTAATTGCTTATGGGATTGGGATTCAAATAAATTATAGGTTAAAGGAAAGAAGCCCTCCTGTTGTCTGGTTACAAAAATACCCTCAAGGCTTGTATAATGTAACTTGTATATTAATTCCATTTCCCCCAGTACAGAGCTGATGTAGAAAGTATAGCCCCTCATTCTTTAAACAGTCATAAGGTTTTTATTCTTGCATCTCTTTTTCAAATAAATATTTAATTTTAGAATAGTTTCAGATGTACAGAAAAATTTGTAAAGATAATACAAAGTTCCCAGTTATCCTGTATGCAATATCTTCTATTACTAAAATTTTATATTTATATGATACATTTGACACCATTTATGAAGCAACAAGGCTCATTATCAGCTAAAGTCCCTATTTTATTCAGTTCTTTTTCGTTTTTTCCAAATGTCTTTTGTGTGTATGTGTTCCAAAATCTCATCCAGAATATGATATTATATTTAGTCATTATGTCTTCTGAGGTTCCTTTTGATTGTGACTGTTTTTGAGAATTTCTTTGTTTTGATAACCTTGACAATTTTGATAAGGAATGGTTAGCTCTTTTATAGAATGTCCTTCAATTGAGACGTGTTTGATGTTTTTGTCATGATTGTTCTGAGGTTCGTTCTGAGGTTAAAGGTTCTGGGGAGCACGACCACAGAGGTAAAGTGCTAACCTCATCACATCATGTCAGAAAACACTAACGGCATGACTTGCTACTCTTCAGATTGACTCATCACATTCTTGAGATGGAGTTTGTTTGACTTTTCCATTGTAAAATCATTCTTTCTTTCCTTATCTACACTGTATTTTTAAAAAGGAATCCATGTGTGTAATTTACTGATTCATTCTTTACACAAACAGTGAGAAGTTATAAATGTCACAGAAGTGAAATTATACAATATATATTCTCTGCAGGCTAGCATATTTTACATAACATCATGTATTTAAGATTCATTCAGGCTTTGTGTCTCTTGAAAGAACATGTCTTCTTAGTCACTGAATAGTATCTCATTGTATGGATATACAGTTTGCTTACCCATTCATTTATTGAAGAATATTTTAATGGCTTCTAGTTTTGGACAATGGAAAAAAATCTGCTATAAAATTTACTTCAAGTTTTTGTATAAACACAAGTGTTTAATTCAACTGAGTAAATACATAGACGTATGATTACTCCATTGCATACTAAGACTGTATTTTAGCTTTTAAAGATACTGCCAGATTATCTTCCAAAGTATTGGTTTTATTTCTATATCCACCAGCAATAAATCAGACCTCCTGTAATATGCATCCTCACCAGCTATTTTTATTGTCAGGTATTTGGGATTTTAGCCATTTTAATATGTGAATAATGGCATCTCATTGTTTTAATCTATGATACCCTAATGACAAATAATTTTGGGTACCTTTCATATGCTAACATGACCTCTCTCTCTCTTCTTATGTGAGGTGTCTGTTCAGATTTTAGTCCCACATTTTTTTATTTTTACTCTTCTAAAAATACCAGGTATATTTTGTGAATTTGGATATAAGTCCTTCATCAGATGTGTTTTGCAATACTATCTCCCAGTGTTAGCTTGCTTTTTTTTTTCCCCATTGGCTTAATGAAAATGATGTTTTCCTGGAGCAGAGGTTTTAAATTTAAATACAGTCAATTTTGTATTTTATTTTCTTTCATGCATTATGCTTTAGTTATTTTTATCTAAAAACTCATCAGCAAGCCCAAGGTCAACATAATTTTCTCCTGTAATTTTCTTCTAGTCACTTGTGGGGAATAAGCTTAGGAATTCCCTAAGCCTGATAAGGAATTTCCTGTTAACACTGATGGGTTAACAAAGCATAAAGAATTAGAAAGCCATAGGATGTACACACCCAAATTTGGGTAAACAAGATTAGGTAAATAAAATTAGGCGAAGAGGGCAAAGGCCCACAGTATGGGACAAACTTATAGGAATAAGGAGTCACAGGATGAAAACATTCAACATGAGGTAAATAAGAGTAGGTATTTAGGTTGGAAATGCCCCTCAACTTAGCACAATAGCAGAGAGCTGTTTTCACAGGAAGGAAAGACTAAATTAGGTAAACAGGTAAACTGGGCTATAGACCTCAGCAGGGTAAAGTCACTCACAGTGGAGCTAATAAGCAAAAGAAAGGTACCTTGTTGACCCTGAGGTAGCATGCTCTTTCTTATCCCCTAGACCAGATTAGATAAACAGAGTTGGTGCCTCACAGCTGTGGACAACCTTCCACTTGATTCCAGAATTTTGTTTTGTATTGACCCAAACCCCTAACACCGGATATCTTCAAAACCCCCTTTTCCCTCATGCTCATGAGTTAATGTTCACAATTTCATTGTCTCTTTCTGCATGTCCATCATGCTTGTAAGCCTTCTGATCCTAATAAAAATGAGCAAGGACCTTTACTCAGGTCTCTTGTCTCCTCCTGGACATTAGTCTCTCACATTTTTAATCCTGCATCCAGTTTTCTTGCTGGAATTTACTGGCCTTATGGCTTCCTTAATGTACTTTTGCATTGGGGTAAGGACTTTATCAAAACAGGTTGGTGAGGTTTTTAGAGGCTCAATTTCATCCCACCCCTTTGAGGTATCTTTTGGTTATAGAGGCACCAGAGACACAGTCTGACTATAGAGTGACCAAGTATGATTACTCCATTGCATACTAAGACTTGTTAGGAACTCTATGTCTTCATAGACTCCATAGGAGGTCAAAGGGAGGTGGACAGTGAAGATGATGGACCAGGTGAGGATTACCTCAGGGGGACATTAGCCCCTTTCAGAATGCCTGGCCTTCAATGTTTTCCCTACTTGTTCTGACATGTCAAGGTCATAAATTCCTTGTTCTGGGAACCAAGGACAATTTTGTTGGACAGCCAGCAATAATCTAAGGAGAGCCTTATAATTTAGAGTGTTCTCTGCTGTCTCTCCTAGCGATTGAAGAATTTGAATATAGAGCTTTGGTCAGGAGCTAGGGAATTTCCCATGATAGAGCTCTCAAAAAGTTCCATGGCAGTAAATCCTATTATAGTTTCACTTTATTCCTTACCTCGTCAGGAAGAGACTCTAAACAGTGCTTTGTTCTGTTTTGTTTTTCTTGGAGCTCTTTAGCCATTCCATGGCCTCCTGCAGTCCTTGTGTCTCACTGCCTTCTGGCCACTTCGGCCTGTAGTCCACTTGCCTTCATAACTTCCGGGTCACCATCTGGCGCCCAACATGGGACACCATCCCACCACACTGAGATTAAGAGTCTCATGCTCCACCGACTGAGCTGCCTCTCTCACATTTTTAATCCTGCGTCCTGCTTTCTTGTTGGAAAAGAGCACTCCAGACCTAGAGTCTACAACAGACACTTATAGTTTTACATTTTGCAATTTCTTCTATGATGCATTTTGAGTAAAATTTTGTGAAAGAAGTAAAATCTGTTTTGGGCTATCTTCATTTTGCTTATTTTTCCAGTATAATTTGTTAAAAATTAACCCTCTCTCCATTGCTTTTGTGTTTGTCAAAAATTAATTGACCATGTTTGTGTTACTCTATCTACTTCTAGAATCTCTATCATGTTCCATTCTTTTCTGTGTCTGACCAATACTATGCTGTCTATATTACTCTATTTTCAAAATAAGTTTTAAAATCTGTTAATGTGAGATCTTCAACTTTGGTTTTCATCTTCAATATTTTCTTGACTATTCTAGCTTTTTTTTATTTCCATAAAGATTTTAGAATAACTTATCACTAGACATGAAAGAACTTGATAAGATTTTGATTGAATTGAATCCAAATTGGTAAAAATGAACTCTTAATGATATTGAGGTTTTCAGTAGGTGAGCACAGAATATTTGTCCTTTCATTTAAATCTTTGGTTTATATTTATTGTTTTGAAGTTCCTGCTTATAAACCCTATACACATTTTGTTAAATTTATGCCTATTTTATTATTTTGGTGCTATTGTAAATGATACTTGTTTTCAATGTCAAACTCAAACTATTCATTGAAAGTATTTATGAAACAAATTGTCTTTTGTATATTGACCTTGTATCTGATAGTCTTGCTCTAATTTCTTATTAGCTACAAAAGGTTTATTTTCCCCCTCCATTTTTTTGTAGATTATTTGTCTTTTTCTACATATACAATCAGATCATTTGCAAAGAGAAGTTTATTTCTTCCTTTTGAATTTGAATATATTTTATTTATTTTTTCTGTCTTATTATACTAAAGGAATTCCAGTATGATGTTGAATTTCAGTGGTAAAATAAGAAATCATTGACTTTTTTTCTTTATAATAAAGTAGAACATCCAGTTTCTCACCATTAAGTATAATTTTAACTGTATATTTTTTGTAAATATTCTTTATTTTGTTGAGGAATTCTATTCATATTTGGTAAAGGTTTTTTTTTATCATGAATAAGTATTAGATTCTGTAAAATGATTAGTCTGTTTCAATTGATACAACATGATGGGTTAGATTGATTTTTAAATGATAAACTTCCCTTACTTTGAATAAATTCCAAAATAAAAAAAAATTCTTCGCTACATTTCCACTGGCTCACCCCAGTGCTTAAAAACTCTCCTGACTGCCTTTTTTTTCAATGGAGATGAATTCAATCTCTTTCCTCTTCTGCAACAGTCTTAAACAAAGTCTTCCTTGCCTATTTAACTCCATCGAATGTAATTTTTCTTTGACAATTTCAGGTGCTCCAAATTCCTATATTAGCTTTATGTTTGTCTCCCATATTGACTTCCTCACTTACTTCTCCTTGTATTCTTCAACTATAATGTATTCTTGTTTTATGTAACATAATATTGTAGCTCTATGTGTGTTATGTTGATACTTTAAAACAAGAGGAAGAACATTCTGTGAACTTCTGATTAAACTTTAGCCATGTATTGCAACTTTGTCTGAAAGATATATCCTTCACAAGTGTTTCTCCATAGCTTTCCCTTGCTGTGGTTTGCTTGGCTTCCATATTCCCAATCTATTTCTCTGAACTGATACAAAGCCATGACCCCTGATGCCTGTGCCCCACAATTTTAGTGAAGCAGCCAGACTGGTATAAATTGACAGAGGTATAAACTGGTATAAATTGGGAGAAATTTCTCCCCACCCCAAGAGCAAATTTCAGAATATGCTGGCTAAGTCCTCAGCCCTGGAGTGTAGTCCATTGCTATGGAAAAGCCTCTGAGCTTCATCATGCTTACACTTGCTTTCTTCTGTTAGAGGTAAGAAGATATCTATATATCTATATATATTTTAGATATTCACTGTAAACATCTGGTTAATATTCCCAGTACAAAATTTCTTTTTTTTAAAGTTTATTTATTTTTGAGAGAGAGAGAGACAGGGAGACCATAGGTCGGGGATGGGCAGAAGAGAGGAAGACACAGGATCTGAAACAGGATCCAGGCTCTAAGCTGTCAGCACAGAGCCTGACACAGGGCTAGAACCCACAAACCAGGAGATCATAACCTGAGCTGAGGTTGGATGCTTAACTGACTGAACCACCCAGGTGCCCCAACCAATAAAAAATCTCTGAGAGTAACCTCAAGAGAGTATTAGGAAACACCTACGTCTGAATCCCCAGGAGTTTCTTCCTCTCATGCTAGTGTAAATTCAGTCGTTAGCAGTTCATCAAAATTATGATTTAATGGTCTTATTAGTTTATACCTCAGCATCTTCTGCCCTACTTGAATTGATATTGGTTTCTATATCTCTGTGGATGGGCCTGTCTCTCAGGATTACAGGATGACATTTACCTCAGTTTTTGATGGCTCCAAGAAAAGTTGTTGCTTATCCGTTAGTCCAGGATGGGAGTAAAGACAGCTACTCTAATTATCTAATAATTATTCTAATTATACTTACTAGTTCTAACTTTTCTCTTCTCCCACCTTAACATCATACACCAAACCATCATGTTATACAAAAAAAAAAAAAAAAAAAAAAAAAAAAGGCTTGGTGATCTGAACTACACAAATGAAAATCCCCTAGAAACACCAGAGAGACAAAATATTTAATTTTTTTATGATTGTATATATTTTTCACTTTCACAGGAATAATATCTCAGTGGAGATCAGCACAAGGCAAGAAAGTCAGGACAAAGAGAAAAATGATGTGCAGTTTTAGAACAATATAAGAAGACACTTAAATCAGACCACAATAGAAGTTTTCTCTTACCTATTCTCATTAAAGCCAGCATCAATTCTTTTAAAGATAATAAGAACATATATTTTTCTTGTTGTGCCTATATCTATACCTTATATATCTTTGTATATTACAACATATATCTCACTTCAGAATTTGCTGTTACTTTCAACAATTTTTTAAATATTCATTAAATTGATTTATTAAACTGTGATAACAATTCTTCCTGGTTTAGATACTTAAAACACCAAAAGAAGCTTTAATTCTGCGGTGTATGCTAAGCATTCGAAAAGCATTTAAACATAGTCAGCATTTTAAAATAAATATAAATGAGTTATGTCGTTAAGTGGGAGTATAATTTAACAGATTATGTTTGGACTACCTTAATTTTCACTGTACACATAATCATTATGCATAAATAGTAACCCAGGCTATACTTGCAGATTAAAAAGACAAATCAATATTTTCTAATTTTTCTAATGGGTATTTATTATTTCTTCTTCCATTAATTTGTGAGACACTGAAAAATGGGGCAAAGTGAATAACCGTTATTTGAAACCTTGGTTAAAATTTTTTAATTTTGGTATCTTCATTAGAAAAATATATTTACCAATATCAGTTACATGCTGTTGTTTAAAAGTTTTAATTCTGTAGTGTGTGCTAAGCATTCCAAAAGCATTTGAATGTAAATTGTAGTTAGTATTTTAAAGTAAATATAAACAAGTTATGTCCTGAGATGGAAGTATAGTTTTGCAGATTATGTTTGGACTACCTTAATACTCTCAGTCATACTACGCTGAAGCTTTCACACTTTCTTCAACCTTATGGTGATATATAAACTGTATGTATATGAAGTACACAAACATCTGTGAAACCATTAACACATAAGCTAATAAACATATGTTATATACATCTATCCCACAAGTTCTATCTTACCCCTTTGAAACCTAACCATTTCTCCCTTTCCTTCTTTATCCCTGATCATTGGTGTGCTTCCTACACTATAGATTAGATTGCATATTCCAGAATTTTATATAAGGCAATGAAAGACAATGAAATTTATATATTGTTTTTGCCTGACTTTTTTCACTCATGATAATTATTTTGATGTTTATCCATATTTTCTATAAAAACAAGTAATTCTTTTCGTTGTAGTTGTTTCTGGGTAGTATTCTGTTTTCTAGATATGCCATAAGTTATTTATCTGTTCATATATTCATGAGCATGAGGGTTCTTTCTGGTTTGAATCTATTACAAATAGTGCTGCTGTGAACATTTTGCCAGTCTTTGTGTTGATATGTGCATTAATTTTTTATGGGTAAATACCTAGGAAGGAATGGATGGTCATATGTATCGTTAATAACTAACTTCTCAAAGAAACAGTAAAAAAAAGTGCTTTTTAAAAAATTTTTAAATGTTTTATTTATTTTTGATACAGAGAGAGACAGCATAAGAGGGGGAGGGGCAGAGAGAGAAGGAGACACAGAACCAGAAGCAGGCTCCAGGCTCTGAGCTAGCTGTCAGCACAGAGCCTGACCTGGAGCTCAAACCCATGAACGTGAGATCTGACCTGAGCTGAAGTCGGAGGCTTAATCAACTGAGCCACCCAGACGCCCCCCAAAAATGCTTTTCAAAGTGTTTGCACAATTTTACATTACAACCATTAATGTGTAAGATGCATAGTTTTTCCACATCTTCATTTCTAACTGACGTAATCTTTTATTTTCTAATATAACCATTCTAGAGAAAGTGTAGTATATTTCATTGTAGTTTAAATTTACAACCCCATATGACGAATTATGTTGTATCTTTAAACTTATTTGCCATCTGTGTATCTTTTTTGGTAAAGTATCTGTTCAAATCAGTTGTTCATTTTTTCAGTTTGAATTGACTGCTTTTGCTTACATTGTAAGAATTCTTTATATATTATAGATGTGAGCCTATGTCAAATATGTGTTTTGGAAGTCTTTTTAATTTGATGATATTAACTAATTGATTATGTCTATTACAGTCCATGAGTTTTGTTCTCTATTTAATAAGTCTTGCAAATATCAATGTCACCAACATTTTTCTCTCTTATTTCAGTAATACTTAGATGTTAGCTCTTGTGTAGTTGCAATCAATTTTGAGTTAATTTTTGGTCAAGTTACTCAGTGCTTCTCTGTCCAATTGTTCCAGCAGTCTGTTGGAAAGACTATCATTTTGTAAATGAATTGTTTTGGCACCTTTATTGATTAATTGACCATATATTTTTATGACTCTATTAAGGGACTTAACCAAGTTTTTTGATCTATATGTGTATCTTTATGCCGACTACACACTCTCTTATTAGTATAGCTTTATAATAAAATATGACTTAAAATTAGATAGTAAAAGAATTCAGATTTTGTTTATTTCATAGCTGGTTGGCTATACTAGATCTTTTGTATTTTCATATAATTTTTGAATTATTTTGCTAATTTCTACAGAAGCCTGCTGGGATATTGATTGAAGCTGTCTTGATCAATAGATTATTGCTTGAGAGAAGAGACATCTTAACAATAATGAGTTTTCCAATCCATAAACATGATATATCTCTCCATTAATTTGGCTCTTCTTTAATTGTTATTATCAATTATTTCATTTTCAGGGATACTGGACTTGCATGTACTTTGCTCAAATATATTCCTAAGTAGGTCACATTTTAAATATCATATAGCATGTCTTGATCATAAGAGGAATACTTTTAATCATTCACTATTTATTTAATGTGAGCTCCAAGTCTTTTGTGAATGAATTTTATAAGGATGAGTATGTTCTTTGTTTTTGTCGAGTATGACTGTTGAATACTATCAAATGCTTTTTCTACTATTTTTTTAAGTAATCTTTTATTTTTCTTACTCTGTTTATATGTTAAATTTTATGGATTAATGTTTCCAATATTAAACCAGACTTACATTTCTGGTCTGAAAAACTTGACTGTGATATATTGGATGAGTTACATATATTGTTAAACTAAATTTGGAAAATTTCATTGAACATATTTATTTTTCTGAAAATGAGGGTTATTGGTATGTAGGTTTGGGGTTTCCCCTCCTCCCCACTCTCTTGAGTGTTTTTTTCTAGCTATGCTGGATTTATAATATAAATTAGGAAGTATTTTCTCCTTTTCAATTTTCTGGGAAGTTTATTTTAGAATTTGTATTATTTATTTCCTAAATACTTCATAGAATTCACAAATCAAGCACCAATATTTTTGGGATTTTCTTTGTTGGAACATTTTCAACTAGAAATCCAATAATTTTCAAAGTTGGTTATCAAGTTTCCACAAGTGAGCTTTGTTAGTTTATGCTGTTCAAAGAATTTGTTGATATCATCTGAGTTGTCAAAATAATTGACATAAATGGGTTTATAATAATTGCATGATTCTTTTAATGTCCATAATACCTTCTCTCATTTATGGTATAAACATTTGTGCTTTCTCCTTTAAAAATTTGAGTCTAGTAGAGTTTTATCAATTTTATTGCCACTTTTCAAAGAATAAGCTTTTGTTTCATTGACTTTTTTTTCTTTTTAATGCACAGAATTCTGATTTTTCATTACTATTTTTCTCCTGCTTTTATGGATTTAAATTATTTTTCTTTTTTATATTTCTTTTTTAAATTTTTTTAGATGAAAGCTTAGGTTATTATTTTTTTCTGCTCTTATATGGAGTTTATTATTATTATTTTTAAATTTATAATAGTTTATTGTCAAATTGGTTTCCATAAGCTTGGGTTATCAAATAAGACCCGCCTCTCTTTTCTTTTCTTTTCCTTTGAGTTTTAAGACAGAGAGAAAGTGTGAGCAGGAGAAGAGGGGCCGAGGGAGAACAAAATATAGAGAGACAAGGAGAGAGAGAGAGAGAGAGAGTCTTAAAGGAGGTTCCACATTCAGGATGGAGCCCCATAGGCTCTATCCCATGACCCTGGGCTCATGACATGAGGTGAAATTGAATCAAATGCTCAACCAACTAAGCCACCCAGGCACCCCTATTTTTCTTTCTTTTCTAATGCAGACATTCCACAATTTATGATAGTTCAACTTATGATTGTTTTTTACCTTATAGCGATTCAAAAGTAATACACACTCAATAGAAACTGTACTTTACATTTTTAGTTTTGATTTCCCCCCCCCCAGGCTAGCAGTACGCAGTACAATACTCTCCCATGACTCTTCCATGGGAGCCAGTGGAAGCTCTCAGTCACCTATGCAATCATGAGGGTGAACAATCAATACACTTAAAAGGATTCTGTACCCATGGACCCTTCTGTTTTTCACATTCAGTGTAGTATTCAATAAATTACATGAGATATTCAGCACTTCATTGGAAAATAAGCTTTGTGTTAGATAAGTTTGTTAATTGTAGGTGACTGTCTATTCTGGGCAAGTTTAAGGTAGGCTAGCCTGGGCTATGATGTTCAGTAGTTTAGGTGTATTAAATGTAACTCCAACTTAAAGTATTTTCACCTTACTATGGGTCTATAAGGATGTAACCCCATTGTAGGTCAAGGAAGGTCTGTAGAGGCATTTCTTGCCATAGTTTTCTGTAAGAGCTATTTCAGATGCATCACATGAATTTGATGTCATCATTTCATGTTCATTCAGTTCTATTTTCTCAATTATTTTCGTATATATTCTCTAATTCTGTATTATTTTTATTGGGTTAATTGGTTTCCAAATACTTTGGAGTTTTTCAGCTTTCTTTATTTTATTGATTTTGATTTTTACTTTCATTTCGTTGCTGTCAGAGAACATGTTACGTATGATTCAAATCCTTTTAAACTTATTGAAACTTGTTTTTGTAGCCCAGAATATAGTCTACCTTGGTAAATATTATGAGGAACTTAAAAAGAAGATAGAGTGTTATATTGATTTTGAATGCAATGTTCTACAATTTTCAATTAGATTAAATTAGCATTACTCAAGTCTTCTACATTTTTTATTTTCTGTGCACTTTTCTATTAATTATTGAAAAAGGGGTATGAGATTATGGAAACATCATTGGATTTTATCTATTTCTCCCTGCATTTTTATACCACTTGGTTCTTGATTTTGAAACTCTGTTATTAGTACATCATCATTTAGGGGATTTTTACATACTTTTAATGAATTTACCCTTTTGTCATTATGGAATGAATTTCTTTATTGCTAGTAATATTTTTTTTCTCTAGAATCTAATGATGCTAATATACCACTATGGCTTTCTTTTAATTAGCATGAGTGTTGTATATTTTTCTCACTGTTTTCATTTAGATGCATATGTGTTTTAATTTTAATTTCTTTACTGTAAGGAGCATATAGTTGGATCTTGTTCTTTCATAGGTTAATTTGATCATTTCTGCCATTTAGCTATAATCTTTAACTCATTTACATTTAATATGATTATTAGATGGGTTTAAAGCTAATATCTTGTCATTTATTGTCTATTTGTCCATCTAGTGTTTCTTCTCTTTCCCTATTTAGCATTATTTTTATTAATGGCATGTCTTTTGTTATTGTCTTTAAATCTTGTGTCTTTATTAGCTATCACTATTTTTAAAAACCTTATTTTTTAAAAGTTTTAAATTTACTGAATAATTGCAGATATATTAGTTTCTATATGCCCTCCACCTAATTTGTCTTATTATTAATTTCTCTTGAGACTTTGGCCTATGGTCTATTTAAAAGTATATTGCTTAACTTCAAGTATTTTGTGATTGTTCAGCTATCTCTCTGTTATTGATTTCTAGTTTAATTCTGTTGCAGTCTTAGAACATATTTTGTAAGATTTCTGTCCTTTTAAATTGATTTAGGTGTGTTTTATGGCCCAGAATGTGGTCTATCTTAGTAAATACTCCACGTGAACTTGAGACGAATGTGGATTCTGCAGTTGTTGGATAGCGTAGTCTATAAATGTCAATTAGGTCCAGGTGATTAATGGTGTAGTTCTGCTGAACTATATTCTCACTGATTTTCTGCTTTGCCAGGTCTATCAATTATATTATGAGAGGTTGTTGAAGCCTCCAACTCTAATAGTGGATTTGTTTATTTCTCCTGGAAAATCTATCACTTTTTGTCCCTCCTACTGTGGCATGCTTATGGTGCATACATCCTGATAATCGTTGTCTTATTGGAGAATTGACTCCTGTAGCATTGTATACTGTCCCTCTTTATCCCTGAAAATTCTCCTTGCTCTGAATCTGTTTTAGTTAAAATTAATATAGCTACTCTAGATTTCTTTTTATTGTATTTGCATGAAGTATCTTTCTCTGTTTACTTTTAATCTTTTAGTCTATATACAAAATGGATTTCTTCTAGATAACATATTCTTTATTCCACTCCAGAAGTCCCTGTCTTTTAATTACTATACTTAAAACATTCACATTTAAAATAATTTTAACATAGTCAGATTAATGTCTGCCTTTTCTGTAATTTTTTCTTCTTTGTTACTCTTGTTCCTAACTCCATTTTATCCTCCCCTTTCTTCCTCCCTTTTCTGGTTTTCATTCAACATTCTATATAATTCCATTCTCTCTCTTCTTTCAGCACATCAGTTATACTTATTTATTTAAAAAATATGTTTTAGTGGTTGTCCTAACTATTCAAAGCACATTTACAACTAATCTGAATCCACTTTTAAATAATAGTGTACTGCCTAATGTATAATTTAGGTACCTTAAAAACGAGTGCTCCATTATTTATAACATTGTATCCATTTCACTTATCTATGGTATAATCATAAAATATTTTGTTGGTATTATTATTTTGAACAACTATTATATTAATTAAAAATAAAAGAAATAAAATATTTTATTATGCTTCCATTTACTCCTTCCACAATTTCTCTTTCTCTATAGAGATCTGAGTTTATGATTTATACCATTTTCTTCTTCTTAAAAAACTTTTTTAACATTTCTAACAAGTCAAGTCACCTGATGAAGTCTTTTTCTTTCACTTATAAAGGCTAATTCTGCTGGATATAGAACTCTATGTTGGTATTTCTCTTTCAACACTTTAAATATTTCACTCTAATCTTTTTATTTTTTCCTACCTGGTTTCTGACAACATTTCTGGTTCTCTTTTTATTTTGTTCCTCTATAGAGGAGTGTTTTCTGGCTTCATGTAAGATATTCCTTTGTTTTTTATTTTTTGCAGTTTAAATATGATTGTTTTGTGGATAAATTTTTTGGTATTTATCCTGTTTGATTTTCTTTGAAAATTTTCCTGCATCTTTGATTTGTGCCTAATATTGTTTTGAAAATTTGGGGCCATTATTACTTCAAATATTTTTTAACTTCTTTTCTTCCAGCATTCCACCTGTATTTATATTATTCTTTTAAATATTTTTCGACAGTTCTTGAATATTCTGGTCTGTCTTTTTTTTCTCTTTGTGTTTAAATTTTGGAATTTCTATTGATCTGTCTTCAACTCACTGATTGTTTCTTTTTCTCTGTCCACACTATTGATGAACCTATCAAAGGCATTCTTCATTTCTATTAGTTTGTTTTCAATGTCTAGCATTTTTTTCTTTTCTTTTCTTTCTGCTAACATGATCATATGTTCTTTCATGTTGTCTACATTTTCTATTGGATCCCTGGGTAACTTATTATTCATGGTTATTATATATTCTTTGACAATTTAAAAATCTGTATTATAACTGAAACCATTTTGTTGTCTACCTTGTCTTGTTATTTTTTTCTTACCTTCTAACATGTCTTGTAATTTGGTTTTTGAATGCTAAATATACTCAACTGGTAATAATAACTGAGATAAATAAGCTTTTCCTGTGAGGTTTTATGTTTATCTGGCTAGGAGTTGTGTTGTTGGCTAAAAGGAGTGTTTTTTGTTGATATGCCTATAGTTGTCTGAGGCTTTATTTTTCTTTAGTGTCCTCATTTGGTTTCTTTCCCCTGGTGTTTTTGTGTCCCTAAGGACTCCCAAAATAGAGTCTGGGGGCGCCTGGGTAGCTTAGTTAAGCACCTGACTTTGGGTCAGGTCATGATCTCACAGTTCGAGAGTCTGAGACTCATATTGAGCTCTGTGCTGACAGCTTGAATAAAGCCTGGAGTCCACGTTGGTTCTGTGTCTCCCTCTCTCTGCCCCTTCCCTGCTCATGCTCAGTCTCTTTCTCTTTCCCTCAAAAATGAATAAATGTTAAAAAATAAAAAATAAATTAAAAAAATAAAATAGAGCCTGTACTGTATGGCTCTTTAGCCCATAATCCATTGTTTTTATATTGGAGTACTGTTGGTACACTTGCAAAATATGGGGGATGGATGTCTTCCATAATCTCGTGATTAAATCTCAGTCTTTTTCTGTTCCTCTATCTCTGCACTGAGATAGTCACAAATATTTTTTAGTTATTGTTTTCCTTCTTCTTCATCTTTTCCTCCTCCTCCTCCTCCTCCTCTTCTTCCTCTTCCTGTTCCTCTTTCATTGCGGTCTACAAATCTTGTATATAAGACAGGGAAGGTAAAGGAGGCTGAAGTCTGGTAATTGCCCACCTTCCATATAAATAGGTTCTGGTAAAATCTTTTCTCCTTTAGAAAGCTTTATTATGTAGAATACTCCACGGTCTTTTAACTTGTTGCTTTGTCTCTGCCTCTGCTTGAAAAACCAGGAGATTTTTCTTGACTCTTCAATACAAGAACCTATTTGAGTTCCTAGTTATAACTGGGGAGGCTTCTCTAAAACTGCAGACCCTAGAAGTTTTCCATTCTCATGGTTGTCTACGCTGTCTCCAGGAATTCATCAAAATTATCATTTAAGCCTTCCTTCCATCTCATCTCTCTAATACTTTATTTCTGTTTTACATTTACTCTACATATAATATAAATTCTAAGTGTCATTTTCATTTGCTTTTAATTATCTATCTTTGAAGAGATTTAAAATTAAGAAAGTACAGTAATTTTATTTACTCACATATATACTATTTCTCTTGCTGTCAGTTCTTCTGTGTAGATCTAGGTTTGGATGTGGTATATTTTTTATACCTAAAGAACTTTCTTTAATTTTTTTCTAATTTACAGATTCCTTGATGATTAATTCTTTAAGCTTTTAATGTCTGAAAAAGCTCCATTTCATGTATATTTTCCAAAGATTTTTATCTCCTATGTAATGTAGGGTGATGGTATTTTTTTTTTCCTTTCAGCACTTGAATGTGTTGCTCTACTTTCTTCTCATTTGCATTGCTTCTCTTGAGATATCTGCCCTTACTGTATTTCTTTTTCCCTTTTTAATGTGTCATTTCCTCTAATTGCTTTTGAGAGCTTCTCTTTAATACTTGTTTGAAGCATGATATATCTTAATGTTTTCTTCATGTTTATTGAGTGTTAAGTTTACTAATTTTCTTGAATCTGGAGGGTTAACAGTTTTAATTAAATTTAGAAAAATATGTGTTTAGCCTTTTTCTTTTTTTAATAGTTTTCTACCCCCTTCCACTCTCCCTTCTTTTTCAGGAACTCTATTTACCTTTATCTTAGTAGAAGTTTCCCCAAAGATTGGTGATGCTTTGCTCATTTATTTGTAGTATTCAACTGTAGACTTACAAAGAAACCTCTGGAGATAACTGAGGCTCTGCTCTTTTCTTCTTTGCCATCTCTTCAGAGATTTTTCCTTTCTGGCTTACAAATTCAAACTATTTTTAACTTTTGAACACTCAGCTCAGTCTTTTTAACTCAGGGAAAACACTAGGTTCTATTGGCCTGCAAAATCTCTCCAGTTTGCTAGTGACCTCTATAGTATGACTTACCTAATTTGTTGTCTTCTATCAAGGATTGCTCTGCTATAAGCACTGCTGTACAATGTCTGAGAACTTCCAGTTAATAAAGTTCATTTACTTTCCAGCTGTTTATGATGTAGGTAAATTTAATCCATCTTGGCTTGAAATAGAAGAACGTAAGTCTCTACACCTTTAAGAACACCAGAGGGGTGTGTGTGTGTGTGTGTGTGAGAGAGAGAGAGAGAGAGAGAGAGAGAAATGGTTTGATCATCATATATGCTAGAATCACTACCTCCAAGATATTATTTGCTTCAGAATTACTATTTTGCCAACCAATTCATATTTGATTTGGTGGATTTTACTTTTATATGTAAAGTTCTGTAAGAAGTTATCTTTACAGATGTTTAATACATACTAATCTGACATTTATTCATTCTTAATTAGCTTTCTTTTATTTATATTGGTTAATAACACAGTTATTAACTGTGGTTATGACACTGGTTAATACCTAGAATATAGCACATGTTTATATTCTATTTTATGAATATAGCAAAATTCATTAAGCTATTCTGTGATAGGCCTTTGGATTCTACCTGCAGTTTACTAATATTTTGTTATTACCAGTAGTGCTGCTCAATGTTTTTTTCCTACATCTCTTTGTATACAATTGAAAGACTTTCTCTTGAAATACATATCTAGGTGTAAAACATCTGGGCTGTATATAAGAATATACACATGACAAACGTTTTTCTAAAGTGATTGTGTCAACTTCACATCCACCAAAAATGGGTATGAGATACTGTTAATTACGCACTCTCAAATGTTTGAAATGTTCATATTTCTAAACATTTACCGTTGGATGTAAGATGGTATTTCATTGTAATCTGGATTTTTATCTCCTTGATCACTAATTAGATTAAATATACGTCAATATACTTATAGGATCTTTATGTTTCATTTTCTGTTAAAAATATTTTCATTTATTTTGCTAATTTCCTATTGGATTTTGTCCTTTGTTGGCCCTTTTGAGAAATTTCTAGCATCCCTCTGCCTTTTCAGTAAGTATTGCAAGTTATCTTCAACCACGTAGTTACTTGTATTTTCCTTCTTAAAGGTGTCTTTTAATGAATATAAGTTCTTTATATAAATGTAATCAAACAATCAATCTATTTGTTTACAATTGGTGCTACAAAATTAGTACTAATCAGAAGAAACGTATCTACCTATTTTACCTACTAAAAGTTCTGAGGACTTGTTTTTGATATTTACATCAACATACATGCTTAGTTAATTTCTGTCTACTGTATAAAGTAAGGATTTAATTTTCCTTCTTTTTTCTAATTCTGGAAACAGGACCAGTTTTTAGGTGTATTTATTGAATATTCTTTAATTTCCTTATTGTTTTGCAATGCTCTAATTGCATCAAACAGATTCTAATACTTATAGGTGTGTTTCAGTGGTATCTATTATTTCTTCAATTGTCTGTTGTTACATCAGTACCAGATTTGTTCACACCTTATAATTCCATAATATGCCCTAATATTTGAAAATAAAAATTTGCCTTCCTTATTCTTCAGTAAAAGTAGCTAGTGAATTTTTAGCTCTTCATTCTTTTAAACATATAAAAACCTATACTGTTTTTTATTGAAGTTGTTTTAAACCTATAGATCAGTTCCAGGAGAATCAACAATTTAAAAATACTCCTGTTTCTCTTCACATTCAAATGACATGTATTTATTTAATAATTTAATGTTTTTCAATAAAGTAGTATGATTTTGATCATATAAATTTTGGACATTTTTCTTATATACATACTTTGATAGTGTGCTATTACAAATGGTTTCCTCTAATTTTTTAAAAATTTTAAAGTTATTTAGTTTTTTTTATTTTGAAAAAGAGAGCACATGTGGGGGGAAAGCAGAAAGAGAAGGAGAGAGAGAATCTCATGTAGGCTACACACACTGACAGCACAGAGCCTGATGCAGGGCTTGAACCCATAAACCATGAGATCATGACCTGAGTCAAAACCAAGACTTGGGCACTTAACTGACTAAGCCACCCAAGTGTCCCAGTTTCTTTTAAAATATATTTCTGGTTTGTTGATGGTAATTTTGTAAAAATCAATGTTTTAAATATAAAAAATATTTTAAATGTTAAAAAGATTTATGCCAGGTATAGAAATTAATGTAAAGAAAAATGCAATTAAAAATATCACTGACAAAATAAAATACTTAGAATAAAAGGTAGTTTTCTGGAAGTGGATCAAGTCTGTGTTTATTTTGCCTCAATGATTCCTTGCCATTTATAATTAATTTTTACATTAGATAAAAGTCTCTTTCTTGTTGGAATTCCCAGCTCCATTCTTTCACTCAAGCCTCCCATATTTACTGATATTATATGTCAGATTGTCATGAGGATTGAAGATATATAAACATATAAAGCAGAAAGAATACTCATACTTAGACAATTGACATTCGAGAGAGAGACAAAAATTAAACACACAGACTCATACACACAATATGGTGTTAGCTTTTAACATTATACTAAGGGGAAATAATAAAAAACAGATTATACTGTTGCATAGTTATCAGAGAAAAATCTCTCTGAGGAAGTAAAATTGAAGTAGGTATATGAAAGAAATAAGGGAGTAATCCATCAGATAATCTGGGATAATAATTTTAGGCAGAAGGAACAGAAATGAGAAAAACCCTGAGGAAAGAATGACCTCACCATTTGTAGTCCACATTAGAAAGGGCCGAGCAGTTAGCAATCACAGCCAAATAGAGAGTGTGGAAAGAGGAGTTTGGAAATATGGGTAAGGCTAAGTTTCTCTAGGATCTGGCCTTTTTCAGCTAAGATAATTAATTAATTTCTGAAGAATATATTTGCCTCCTAATAATTAGGTTTTTTCAAGGTGTCTTTTTATTTCTAATAGTTTTTTAATTAAAAGTTTTGATACAATGTTATTTTGAGCATATAGTTTTATAATTGTCATATCATTCTGGAGAGGATTTTCCATTATGACAGTATTAATCATGGGCGTTTTTTCCTATAATTATTCATTACTTGATTTTTTTGCTTTATCTTATGTTAACACTCCAATTCTTTAAAATATTTCAAAAGTTGCCAATGTGAAAGTTTTTTAATAACTATCTAAAAACCTTTTTAATTTAATTTTTGCTTTGTCTCTTATGGAGAATATATGGCCATAGTTTTTTACCCAAAACATACGAGTTTTTATTTCATCAAATTTCATTTCAACCTATCATCATAATTCATTGATTTGAATTTATGCTGCCATCTTATTTTTGCTATGTATCATGATTTATATTTTTGCCTCATTTGCCAAATTTAACTGTGAAATCCCTCATTTGGTGATTTTGAATCTCTACCCTGCTTGTTATTCTGTTACTAACTTTAACTTTAATTTTTTTTCATTTTTATTCTTCCTTTCTTAAATTTAAAGGGAATGTCTTTAGTGTGTTTTGTTTTTCTTCTCAGTCATGTGATAAGCTACTTTCAATTTACTTGTATCCACATTATTTTTGCTTTTTCATTTGAGATTTTTGAGTAATTTCTCTAAATATCCTGCATCATATTTTAAAGATAACACTAATACTTTTAATTTTTCCTAGTTCTGTAATACTCTTTCTTTATTATTCACCAATTTAAATTGTATGCTCTCTAAATAATAACAATAACAATAATAATAATAATACACTGTATGTATTCTTTATATTGCAGAAATCTATTTGGGGATGACTTCATAGGCTCTTTTTGTCCAGTTACAGAGTATAAGAGACTTAACATAAACTACAAGTCCCCTAAAATGGGACTTACCATAGCATTCTCATTGTATCATAAAAATGAAAGCACTAAATGTCTAATTTTAGACATTTGGTTAAATAAGCTACACACACACCAACAAATAATGAAATGAAAGCTTTTAAATGAAGATGTATGTCTTTATTTTATCACAAATCCTTAATTATATTAAACACATGTGTATAATGTTTTATAATGCCTTTTATAAATAATTTCTAAAAAAAAGTCCAGAAAGACTTAATACAACATATTACTATTGACCATCTCATGGTAATAGCAGGTAATTGAAATATTTATAATTGACATTCTGTACTGTTTTTATTTTCATAATACTTTTCATATTTCCATAATACAAAAAGAATAAATAAGTACAAATTAAACCCAAGTAATGCAAATAATAATATTTATCTTTGAGTAAGATCATTTAATTACTTTGGTTTTATGTTTCAATTTCATAGCAACATAAAAAAACTCAACATGAAGTTATTGGCTTTGAAAATGTTGAAAAGGAGTTAAGAACTAAAAAATCAGCCTTTCCATGCTGAAAAAGGCTGGAAACTGACTCTCCCTTGCCGCCCATAGAATGAACACAACCTTGACAACACCTTGATTTTCAGCCTAGTGACACCTATTTAGGACTCTGACATCCAGGATAATAGTATCATAAATTTCTGTTGTTTTTAGACACCCAATCAGTCCCATGGAAACCAATACAGCAAATAAATTAGAATTTTTTATTTTATTGTATATCAATAGAAATAATTTTTCTTAACCACTAAAGTAAATTAGATTTTTTATTACTAGAACAACTTTCCAATATGTAAATTGTCTTTATAATGCATTCTTTATCATGATCCACCTCTTACTTTACTAAAATATGTCTTAGAACTGCTTTTTACAATAATGATGAGACACTGAAGATGCATTTGCTTTTCCTCAAGTATTTCCCCTATGTTAGCCACATAGCAGATATATTTCATGCATTTAATTCATGATTCTATGTGAAAAATCTTGTCAATGAGAAAACACGGTCAGAGAGTAAGAGTGATGTGTAAAACTATAGCATAAGAAAGTAGGCGTGTCAAGAGTCAGAGCCAAGACAACTACCCACGGTCAAAGCCTGCCCTCTGGAGTTTGGACTTGCCACGCCGCTTCCCTCTCACTGAGACTTCTCAGATCACACCCTCCAAGAGCCATCCTAGCTAACGCTCCGGTTCAAATTTCCAGTGTCTATTAGGTGCTAACTTGCCCTTCTGTTTAACTGAAGAGGACTTTCATTTCCTTTGCCAGCTTTCCCAGCTATTTATAGGGGTATTTATTAGTGGACTTTTTAAAGAGATCCAGTTCTTTCTTTGTAGAAAGGGAATGGAAATGCGTAGCCCGGAGTGGGCTCTGGACTCTTTCATTCTGTGTTTTTCACCACAGTCTATGAGTAAAATCTCATCCCAAGAGACAGGGCCAAAATGGCTATGCTTATTCAACTTAGACATATTTCTTTAATGGAAATTAGAATGAAGAATTAATGTACAAAGCACAGTATTACTAAAGATTTCACCTTTTTATGTGGTGCTGTATTAACTTTAGTTATTTTGGTCATTATGTAAAACAGCCCCCTCTTTTTTACTTCCAAATTATTATACCCTCTTTTAGAGTACTAACTTAGTTTTAATTAATATAAATTCTTCTTGCCATTTGAGAGTATTAGCAGTTTCTATTGAGAATTTTTATTTTTGTGTTTTCTTCAATATCTTAAAAGGAAGACAGAAAAGCAATAACAATTATATTAATGTATGTACTTGATTTTGCTTCTATACTTCTATATTAATACAACATCCTGATCTTAATTCATCTCTTAAAGAAAGTCTACCATGAGAATAGTGAATTGAAAACAGGCACTCCATATTCTTTATGCCTGATACCTACGTTTTTTTTTTTTTAAGATGGATATCCCTTCCAGAGATGTCTTGTGTGTAAGGCTACTTCACACTGCACACTTGTAAAATTCATTTCTATAACTGAAAAGTTATACTTCATAACCATGATGATTCTAGGGATCTCTCACAACTTGAAAATTATAGCCGAAAACTGATCAAATTGTCATCTTTTTTTTTTCAGCAAAATAAAATTCTGGTTTATTGTTGGACAACATTGTTTCACACAAACATCAAACAGGCCAAAAATAAATAAATAAATAAATAAACAGCAACTTCACAGACAAAAAAGGGGAAAAAAAAGAAACCTTTTATTTTTGGCCTTTAAACCACCTTATACAAACCTTGTAGTACAGCTAAATACAGACACAAAAAGTGTTACTGGAATGTTCGGAATAAGATCGCTTTTTGTTGTTGTTTTTGCTTTTTTTTTTTTTTTTTCTCCTTTGAGATTATAACGAACATGGTCACACCACAAGTAAAGTCAGAAGTCGGACAAGGAACGCTCCGAAGACTGGTTTGGTCTTCTGAGGTCATTAAAAATGGCTGACCCCTAAAAATATGTACAAAAATATAAAACGTAAATAAAAAATACAAACAAATTCTCCTTTTTCAAGTACTTTTAAGGAAAAAAAACAGGGCCTTGGAAGTTTTGGTTCGTTTTTCCTCCCCTGTTGCAAATTCACATTGTGGTTTAGGTTGGGTGGCGGAGAGCATGTGTCATCTGCGGGTGGCGCTGCCCATAAGGGGCGGGCGGGACTCTACTGGAATATGACCACCTTTAGATTCTGAGGCCGGAAGTGGAGGGTGAATAGGTCACGGTGGCCTTTTTTGTTTTGTTAAGTTTAACTTTTTTTTTTTTTGCTGTCTAGTCATCCTCTTCGGTCTTCTGCTTCTGGATCTTAACGTTATCCTCATCATCGTCAGCTGCTTGTATGCCCGCAGATGCCTCAGCCTCCTCATCTGCATCTCCATCCTCTTCCTCACCGTCGCCTTCCTCCTCCTCCTCTTCTTCTTATTCCCCTTCTTCCTCTTCTTCATCTACCTCATTGTCAGTCTCCTGCTCTCCATTTTCCTCACTAGGGTTCCCATTAGCAGGGGCGTCTCTTCCATTCTCCGCTTCCTCCACAAATTCCTTCTTTTCCTTTAAGTTCTTGGCGATAATCTCGGAGCAATTTGTTATCTTCTAAACATATTATATTGGCTTAAATATTGGAAAAATTAACAGGAAATTAACTATACTGGCTTTAACATGGAATTTACTATATTAGAAAGACAAATACCGGGTAAAATAAAATCACTATGAAACTGTTTTTGAATAATAAATAACTGAAGAATAATTTTCTGAAGCCAAAATATATTATAATCAAAGATCAAACTAATAGGGTATAGGAAACATAGTTGCTATTAACTAATAGAATAGAGAAACCAACACATCACTGTACTGAAGTACATTTTCTAAATTGTGCATTAAAATGAATGTAAAAAGCACTCTACTGAACTAAATAATGAACTTTAAATGTTTATTTATACCACTGCATTTTATGGTTTTATGATCGACACAAGTTCCTTAACACGTTTGTACGAATTTTGCAAACGCTAATGGCAGTGTTGTTTTATTTTTCTTGATTGGAAACAGGCATTATTTTTCCTCCAGCTTAAAAGAATGAAATCTCTCTATTTAGTAATTTATTACATTTCAAACTCTGTCTTTAAATGCACCTTACATCTTTATTCTAATTAGCATTTGTATCAAACAATGAAAGAAATGTACACAAATAAAACTCTCCTACAAAATATATGCAGTGTAACTAAAAAATGTTCATTGGGTTATTTTCATCTCTATCCTAGAAATTCTCACCTTCTTGCACTAAAAACATCCAGATAAAACCAATACAAGGTTAGCTTGGCATAACATTCCCCTCAAACTTTGCTTTTCCTTATTAATCTTCCAGGGCTCCTTAGCAAGCACCATGGGAACTACTGGTGCTGGAGAATTCACTATTCCCTAACTGTATCGTGCCTTTTTATATCTTCCATCTTTTTAAAAACCTTTTCAAAAACTCTCTGTCAATTTGCCTATCTTCTCTTATCTCAAAATTATTTTTCACATATATATAAAAAATTATTTGTTGCCTTGTGATTCACTCCATTTGAATTACATACATCATTAACTACAAATGGAACTGCAACAAGATTAGGCGTCTCTAATTTACTGTGGAATATTTTCAGTTAGAAGAATCCAAAAGCAGCTTTTCATTCACCGGAAGAAATTTAATGTTTACAGATCCAAGGGATTCTCTTTGGATGACTAGTTTCTCCAGCTTTTCAACTTACAGGTCAAAACTCAATCAAGTGTAATCTTTGTTCCCCACACTGTTCTCCACACTATTTTCCAATGTTTTATGTTTGTGTATAATCATAAAATTATTAAAATGAATTTCTAAAAAAATAAGTAAATAACCTCAGTCTGAAAATATATTTAACTTTAGTTTCTGTATAGTCTTATACAGTTATAGTCTAGACAGTTAATATAATTTCTTAACATGAGAAAGACCTAGTCTCTAGTCATATTTTATTATTAAGGTCTGACTGAAGCTTTGAATTTTAATGTTTTTATAATTTAGTTATTTATTTGATATTTATTTGAGCTTCTACTATGTATTGACCATGTTAGTCAAAGTTTGTGATACGTTTGTTTAAAAATTAGACTTGTCTTTATGGAACAACATTCTAGTGGGGTCAACAGATATGCAATGAACACAACAAATACATCAATTTTACAAGATATAAGCAGAAGACAAGTGCTTTGGAAAAATAGCATAACAAAGTAATTTGGAAATGTGAGGGTGGAATAACAGGTTGTAATTTTAAATTCAAGAGTTGACAAAGTTTTTATTGAGGAGCAATAGATGTGGCATTATCTCAGGATATGGTGATCCAAGCAGAGGGGGTGACTTATGAAAAGATCCCAAGGCAAAATGAAAGTTCAACACATTCTTGAAAAGGAAAGAGGGCAAAAAACTTGGCAAGAAGCAAGCAAGAGAATTAGAGAAAGAGGGGATGCAGTTAGAGAGAGGGTGGGTCACGCCGCGCTTTTAAAAAGCGGGCTTTTGAATTTTGCTTTGGACAGGCCTATGTGAATATTACACTTTATTACTTTTAGAAATATTTGAATTTACAAGCAGCATATTGTTTTAAATTTTAAAGGTAGAAATGCATGTGTGTCTGTGTACACTTCAGACTTTCACAGTTGAGCACATTATGCTAACCACTGTTCCTTACATATAAGAGTATAAAATGCAGGACAGTTTAAGGACATATTCTATAGCATATGGGTAATTTCTGTAATACAATCTCAACTTGCTTAATATGCAAATATTATTTTTCTTCTCTTGAAACTAGAATTACCCACTAGAATCTAACACTTATCAGCAAATTTACATATTTGTAAAACAGCTGCCATTATTTGTAAGTCTCACCAAAATTTTAGTGCCTTAATATATTCCCAAAGCTATTAACACAATTACTAATTAGACTGTTGGAGTGCTCCTTTATGCACAGGAAGATAAAGGAAAATCTCTTGAAGATATAGTACATTTTGCTATTTTATAGTTCACATACTTTCAATTAAAAAAAGATTAGAGTTAAACGGGTATTCCAATTACTGAAATTTTATACTGTAATAAAGAACTATATTAAGAAAGAATTGCATTACAAAAGTGATGCTTCATTATAAATAGAAAAGTGGATAATGGAGCATTTTGGTGTGCTGCATGAAAAATATGTAATTACAGTGTAAGAAAAGATGTAGACTGGCCCTTAAATATAATTTATAATGTTTACATATAAATGTGATAAGATAAAGTCAGTGTCATTTGATTTTACTATAAAGTAACTATACTTTGTACAAATCAAAATACTACTTTCAGAATTTTTTCTCTTCCTTTCACTCGGAGAATTATTCCCACGACTCAATTCAGTTTCATGATATACTATGATCTTGACATTCTATTGGCTTTCAAATGACATTACCTTACTGGCTTAGCATTAGCTTACTGTCAGTCTGTTAGCAGGATGCTTCAGAGAAATAGTTGAACCAGAGTTGCACCAGGGAAGCACTGAGTATTTTCAGTTCTTGTGTATTGCTGCTATTTTATTATCTCTAACATAATTAGTCAAAGACTAAGAAATGTCAACCTTTTGTCATCAATCCACATGTCATCAACTTTAAATTCTAAAAGTGGTATTATGATAAATCACTAAAGTCAAATAACATCCAGATGAGATTCACTTCTGGTCATTTGGTTGATCACAAAAATAATAGGTTTTATTGCAGTTTTAGGTGATATTTATTGGAAGGAAAAGTAAAGAGCAACTGACCAAACACTCCAGTTACTGTAACTTTTTTTGATTTTATATTTATGACTTTGAGACTCAATTTTGTCTATTAGTTCACAAGGCTACATGAGCCACAAATCCTGGCTATCCATTCATTATGTCTTCATTCATTTTTCCAAAGGAGAATTTAAAAAATTATGTACTGAATTTCAAATAAATGAGACATTCTGCCTGCTTCCAAGTATTTAATAATAAAACATAAAAGAAATAATCTCATAAACCAATAACTAAAAATTATTATAGAGCAATTTGGAAGCACAGAGAAGAGAGCTTTTAGCTCTACATTCACACTGAGAATGTTAAATGACATAACAATTTCTAAATAATATTAACTATTACAGCATCAGTTAATTAGCTAATGTCTAAATGTTATTAGATGGTCGTATTTTTGATAGCACTACCATCAGGTAATGTCTCTAACACATGCTTAATATGTTGGGTTACTCAAGTTAAGCATCAAAAACAATGAAATTAGCAAATATTGACTGATGCAAAACACCAATCTATTGCTGATTTATGTGACTAGCTGCTTATTGGCTAATAAGCATGGTCTCAGGTTGGATCCTCAGAGACTGACACTGATACAAGATTCATGTAAAAATGATTTATTTAAAGATTCCCTTCCTCCAGTTGAAAATGGTAAAAAGGTAAGGCCTCTGAAGGAAAGGGAGCCAAAGTACCACAGATGTTAACTTGAATTCAATCTTGCAGGGAAGCAAGGTCCCCAGAACGCTGGAACACAGTGATCACACCTCAGAGTTATCCCATCAGAGAGGAAGATCATAGTACATTCACTCTTCCTCACCCTCCAGTCACTGTTTAAGAGGTAAAGGTATTGAGGTGGAAAAGTATTATGCCAGGGATTTCCACTTTGCTGCCCATAAGCAAAAGAAGTCCCAGGATCCTGTGGACAAATTTTGGTGATAGAAGAAACTATGAAGAAGTGCTTGGATCACTTGGAATTCTCCAAACTTTCAAGTATTTTCTTAGGTTTCTTTAGAGATCATTTATATTGATAGTTTTATTGCAGTTACCATCAAGAATTTTAAGGGATTAAAGTCTATATTTTCATTAGCATGTTTTTATTTTTATTAAGTAATATTATTAATAAACAGAAAATCTAAAAATTCAAAGAAATATGATCATTCCTTGCCCGTAGAAGAACCATATATTTGTCAGGTAAATATTCTTTTTTTCTTACTCTATTTTTCAGTAAATCATACATTTTGACCTATTTATAATCCTGAAACCTTTCTAAATGGTTGGATAAAAGTAATTTTAATTCTACAACTAAAATCTCTTATTAATTTTCATGGGAAAAATTATTAGGCTTGGAATTTCTACAAACGACATCATGTTTAATGGTGGAAGTTACTCTTCTGTTCAAGTTTGGAAATTAGGAAAAGATGTCCAGTCTCATCTGTTTTATTCTATCATTTGTCCTGGAGTTCTTAGTAAGTGAAATAAGACAAAAAAAAAAAAAAAGAAAGAGAAAGAGAAAAAGAAAAAGAAAAAAAGAAATGGGGGTGGTCATAAAGATTGGAAATAAGAGGATAAAACTATCCATTTTTTCATGAAATAATGGTAAATATAGATAAATTAAATAATTTAGTAAAGTCATGTAACACATAGTCACTGAAATTAATTGTATTTATATATTCCAACACAAAATACTGAAAATAAAAAGTTGTGTATTTATAAAAACATAAAAATAGAAAACAATAATTTAAAAGTACAAGAGCTCTACACTAAAAATTTAAAAAATTGTTCAGATTTTAAAGAAAACATTTTAAAATTGAGATATATGAACTATTAATAAAAAATTAAATATATCAAAAATATTTTATAATTCAAAGAAACCCTTAATCAACCCACTTGGTATGCTCAAAAAATATATGAAAACATTTAAAGTATTCACTAAATGAGCAAATCAGGCAATATCAAATAATAGGATGATTCTACATGCATATGTTTTTAATAAGTCAGTCACATTTTTGAGAAACTTTAAAACTTACTAATTTATACAACTTGGGGTTTTCTACTTATCCTTTACAAATATTTTTCAGTTTTTAAATTTTATTTTACCAAAAGGCATAACTGTTGACACGTGACAAATTGAAGTACATAATGCCAGTTTTCCCAATTCTGATTACAAACTATTCTATCACTTGGTTTCACTTTAGAATAAAAAAGAAAAAAAAAGGAAAAGTCTGAATTTCCAATATTTGTAGGGTTTCACACTGATGTAGCAAGTTATCAGAACAGACCTGACACGTACAGATGATCCGTCAGTGTATATAGTGTTGGAGATAAGTAAATTAAAAAAGTACTTTTTCTATCACCCAAACAGTGTCCTGTTTTTAAGAACCATTTCTTTTGCATCTTCAGGAAAAAGGATACTTTCTTAAGTGCAATCATGATTCAACCACTCTCCAGTGTTAGTGAGGAGTAAATATTTGTGGGAATCTCTAGCTTAACCTAATTTCTTGCTAAGTATTCAGAGTGCCTGTTTATCATTGCGACTTGTATTTTAATACATGGAATACAAGGAGTCCTTGAAAAGGAAGTTCTGGTCCAGATTAGGAATTTTCACTTCATATATATATTCCTACTTTATTTCATATATCAGAATACAACCTTCTATTTCACTCTTCTTAACTGCTTTACAGAGTTATAATTTTTCAAAATATTATACATGTTGAAAGAATACAGTTTGATATGTTTTTGACTTACTTATTCACCCATTAGCCCACAACCACAATCAAGACAATGAACATAAAAACAATGCAAAATATATCTTTGTGGCTTCCTTTAACCCATCCTTTGAATTGTTCTTACTGTCACATTCCAAATAAATAACTGATCTTCCCTTTTCTGCTTGATGACAAACTGTAAATTAATTTTTATTTCATAGAAATTTATATAAATGGGATAATAGAATATGTGCTCTTTGGCTTCATTCATTTGGCATAATTATTTTTTGATTCATCCATGTTATTGTGTCAATAGTCCTTTCTATTTTTTCTGAATACTGTTCCATTGTATGGCTCCACCAAAATTTGTAAGTATAATTACAAATTGGGCTGTTCCCATATTTGAGTTATTTCAAATAAATATGCAATGAGCACTAGTATACAGCTCTTCGTATGCATGTCTCCCTCCATGTCTTTTGGATAAATTACCAGTTGAATATGAGTAATATAGTAATAATATAATTAATTTTTCATTGTTACTTATTTTTAGTAATATCTTATATTTTTGAAGAAAATACAATAATTTGGATGGTAAAATTGAAGGGAAGGTATAGATTTCCTGCATATCCCCTGCTCCTACACATGTGCAGCCTTCCACATTATCAATTTCCCTAACCAGAGTGGAATATTTGTTCAACTGATGTCCTACAATGACACGCCATAATCACCTAAGCTCCGTAGATTACATTATGGTTCATTCTTGGTGTTGTGCCTTCAGTGGATTTAGACAAATGCATAATGGCATGTATTCATCATTGTGGTATCATACAAATATTTTCAATGTCCTAAAAATCTGTGCTTTGACACTGTAACCCTGGCAGACAGTGATCTTTTTTTTGTCTTCAATTTTTGCCTTTTCCAAAATGTTATATAGTTTAAATCATACAATGTGTAATCTTTCAGGCTCTCTTCTTTCATTTAGTAATATGCATTTACGTTTCCTTTATGGCTTTCATAAGCTTGATAAGTTATTTATTTTTAGCACTAAATAATATTCCATTGTCTGAATGCAAGACAGTTTATCTGTGTTGACAATTACCAAGTATTGGCAATTTTGAACAAAACTGCTATAAACATCCATGTGTAGGTGTTTGTGTATAGGTATGTGATTGTGTGTGTGTGTGAATATAATTTTAATTCCTTTGGGTAAATACCAAGGAGCATGATTGCTGAACCCTTTGGTAAAGGTATGTTGAGTTTTATAAGGAAGAGTCACACTGTCTTCCAAAATGTCAGTACCATTTTACATCCTTATACTTCAAATTTGTTCTTAATCTGTAGCTTCTCTTCTAAAAATTGAATACTTCTGAGATCAAGTAAAGAAGGTCTGTGAGAAAAATCTACTAGAACCAGCAACACATAGGAACATTTAATACTAAATGTCTTTTTTTTAATTGGTAAGTTTGAAAATAAATACAGCTTTTCATAATCACTTACCAAGCTCGTTTAAAAAGAAATATATAAAAATTATGAACCCATTCAAATAGGCTGTAATTAGAGTATTTGATTGGACAAAGGTAACAAGGGCATATAAAGTGAGACAAAATTAAGAAATCATTTAAAGGGGCGCCTGGGTGGCTCAGTCGGTTGAGCTTCCGACTTTGGCTCAGGTCAGATCTCACGTTCGTGGGTTCGAGCCCCGCATCAGGCTCTGTGCTGACAGCTAGCTCAGAGCCTGGAGCCTGCTTCCATACAGTTCTGTGTCTCCTTCTCTCTCTGCTCCTCTCCCTCTATGCTCTGTCTCTCTCTGTATCAAAAATAAATAAAACATTAAAAAAAAAAAGAAATCATTTCAAGAAAACCTCTCTTACAAAAAGATAAGTCTTCTAATTTTAAAGAACAGCAATATAGTTTCATGATCTAAATACATCTTTTTAGAGTAAAAATAATGATTTGCCTTCTTTTAGAATGCTAATTTTCTACTCTGGACTCATTTTATCATAATATGTTATAGAGGTAATTCCCAAATAAAATCTAATTTAGAACTTGTACATGGTATTTAGCTTCTTAATCATAATAAAAACTAAAATATTAATCTATTTTATGAAACTTAGGTAGAGGAAAAAGTCATTGATCTTTAAATTTTTTATGTTTGTGTCAGTCTAATTGTAACCAAGTTGATATACCTAGGGGCATAAAGACACCACAGACACACACAGACACATTAGTTTAAATTACTACTTCAAATTTACATAAGCAAAAACGTATGAATAATTAGATGAAGTCATCCTGAGAGCCCTAAATATAAAGAACCAATATAGGGTCATTCCCACTGGGAAAATGACCAAGCCCTCCCACAATTTATTTTTGGTCATGGTGATGAGTGGTAAACAGGGATTGAGCTGCAGAGACCTCTGGGAGGTGTCTGTTTGTTTGCATCATGGTTAAGAAAATAAATTTCATAAGAAAAATACTGCTGAAAATATTTCAAAAAGGTACAAGTCTGTCGTGAGGATTTTTTAAATTAAGAAATTAAGGATTATTTGACTCGAAGACAAAATACTCTATTTACATGTTCCTTGATAGTTAAGCAACATCCACAACCAGGGTCCTCTTGTTCCAAGAAAATTGAAACAATAAGTCTAATTACAGGGTGTTTTTGAAAATAATACACAAGCACTTTTTTATCTGTCAAGTTAATTGCAATCCATGAAACGTGATTAGAATACTCATTGTACTGTAAAGGGGAAAAAAGAACCAATATAGGTATAAATATACTTGCATTCGATCATGTATCAAAATCCAGATGAATCAAAGTAGTTACTATATGTAACTGGATTTCTTAATCTAAGGATCTCTTCTCTACAGAGATGGACAACACCTTATAAATGTTTTTATTTAAAATCGTTATCCTAATTTTTAATAGTTTGAGTTTCCCCTTGATTGAAACATTATTCTGAAATATATTTTCAGCTATGGGAGGCTATCATTTCCTACCTCTAAATAAGTTTATTTTAATAACTTTGTTATTAAATTTTACTTTTATTGCATGTTGGTGAGGACATATGATCACCATTATGCCAAAAAGTATCAGTTTAATAATGTAACAGACCAGACAAGAAACAGATGTCACATTCGAATGAGATAATTTTAAGATAGCTTAGTAAAGAAATTATAAAGCTGAAGGCAGGATTGAGGAAAAGCATCAAGGGATCATTTAATACCCCAGGATTTTAACATCTTGGAGTCATTATCACTTCTAGGATTAAAACGTGATGAGGAGGGAAAAGTTACCTGAACCTGAAAAGACAGTTATAGAGACAAATATCCCACTAGACAGCAAATGTCCCCTCGACTTACTACCTTAAGTTAGATTTTTCTTGACTGTGTATGATGTTATCATATATTTTCAAGTATTTACTTTCTCTTTGTCATTGTATTAATTTTGTAGTGATTGGATCTCATGTATACAAATCAATTTGCCATCTTAAATTGTTAAGCTAGAAAGTTAAATTTCACAGGAAAAACGATATTATAAAGCATTGGCATTATACATGATCTATCATGATAATTGCTATATTTGTAGAGAAAATAAATGAAGTAAAAAATGTGTTAATATAGAAAGATTTTTTCTTGTTCATATATTATGGGGATATTATGAATTGATGAACTAATAACTGTATTTTACTTCCTACTAATATTTACAAATAAGTAGACAAACTTGATAGATATTTTCACTGAAATACTAAGGGGGAAAGTTGTTATTAAAGTTGGATTTAACAACAAAAATATGTTTTATATAGACCATAATTTAACATTCTTTATATAGTATGTGGATACAGAAACACTACCCACATTACTAGTATAATCAAATTTGCTTTTACAAGCACAATAAATTACATTTCTTCCATGTCCCATGTGATACAAGTTGTAATGCAAAAGCAAGAAAGATGGTAATAATGAAAAAGAAATGGTAAATATGGGCAGGCTTAAAAATTTTATTTAAGGTGTCAAGCATCTAAATTAAAATTTTTTAAACTTTTAAAATCTATTTGAGTGACTTGGTTGATGCTATATCACTTATTCACTATACAAAATGCATTTGTGGTTTATGGTGCATAAAACACTGGTAGGGATTTGGAGATACTGTATAAGTACAATAAGCAATGTTCACAGCGATCAGTAGTAACTATTCTGTTAAACATGGTACTTACAATAAAAATTCAGGAATACAAGAAAGATATCACTGAATATAAGGGAGTAAATTAGATATTGTCCTCAAGCGAGTCCACTCTAAAATGATGACATTAGGGGGGCCTGGGTGGCTCAGTTGGTTGAGTGTCAGACTTCAGCTCAGGTCATGATCTCACAGTTTGTGAGTTCGAGTCCGGCGTCGGGCTCTGTGCCGACGGATAGCCCAGAGCCTGGAGCCTGCTTCAGATTCTGTGCCTCCCTCTCTCTCTGACCCTCCCCTGCTCGTGTTGTCTCTCTCTGTCTCTCAAAAATTTATTTAAAAAATTTAAAAAAAATAAAATGATGAATTATGGAGTGATCTGAATGGTGAGAAGGCATTCTGAGAAGTAAATAGTGAGAAGGAAAGAGCCAAAACCTTGGGGAAAAGTTCACTAAGTATAATGCAGATGAACTGAGGCAGAAATAAGCTTCCTATTTTTCATACACAACAAAACAACACTTATAGGTAGAATTTTAGAAATTAAAATCACTAATAGGAAGATAATGCAGAAATTTAACCAGAGCCAAGATTTTATCGATATTTATAAACCACAGTAAGGACTTTTATATCATTCTCACTATAATGGGATTTTAATTAGAGAAATGACTGCTCAGATTTTATTTTTTGAATGATAACTCTGCCTGATGTAGGAAAAATACACCATGATGGAGTAAAAATGGTGATGGAAATACATTCAAATCATTTAGAACATTAATAAGTAAGATTCACTAGGTTCAGAGCCTAACATGGAAATCGTTTGGGATTATTGAGAGTACTCTCAGGAAAAATTCAGCTTTTCTTGTTGCACAGGGAATTCCAGAGTCTTTCCTACCTTGAAATAAGGAAATGGGTGTTTGTAGCACACCATATAGTCAATGATACCCTTGACCACAGACGATCAGAAAGTAGGATTCTCAGACACCTCCAGAGAAAGGTGACCTCCAGTGACTGTATCCTGAAAGTTTCCATTGAAAGCCATTAGTCTAACCACTATGGGTTAGACAGTGGCCATAATTGTAAAGAGAAGATCAGAAAAAAAATTTTGGAGGGAAAAAAGGTAGTATTAAAAGAACAGCAAAATAATGGCCCCACAATGGTCCATCATAATTATTACATTTTTGGAGAAAATAACTGAACTAAATTAGAACAGAAGTAGGCATTTCTAAGAAATATTTGTTGTCAGTGGGACAACAGAGTGAGCTCAATGGAGAGACCACTATTTTTATCACATTATTGGTATTATTAGATAATAATTAAGTATGTATCTATGAATCAGTAAAAATGTTCTATTAGAACAAGTAGTTTTACAACAAGATGTTAACAGAAATGCCATTACTAAATCTTAAAGCATGCTTGGAATGACACTTAAAAACAAATGATCTCTGAAAAGAATAGCCTAGCGGTCATGCTAACCTTCAATTCTTCCACTGAATTAAATTAAATCTGCCATTCTAATCAATTAGATCACAAACAAAGCTACTTATCTACACTCTTGAAGTTAAGGAAAATGTCGCCATAAAATCATAATTTAATATGCTCACAGAAATTAACAGAAGCTATAAGAATATTTTTGAAACTTTTATAAATCTATGATTAAACACACGGTCCATTATATTGTATAAGAACTTTTAAATAAAATCAGTACAGCATATTTCTCTTTGAATTCAGTGACAAAATAAAAATGTTTCTCTATCCTGAAAAATAAACATGCTTATTATAATTGATAATAGCATGTACATAATCTATAATTTTCCTTTGGCATGATTGTTAAGAAACCTAGAGAAAATGAATAAAGGAAAATATGCTTAATCTTGGTTTCTAATACAAATTGTCCTTTTTTACTCACCTTGTCCATAATTCTTTAGTTTTTAAATATTATATTAATAATTAAGTTTTATAAGCATCTTATTGTGAATTTACCACCATCATATTGACTGAGACTATAGTAGACATTATAAGTAATACTTAGTAAGCTGCATTAGAACATTTCATTGGGGAATTAAACAGATTCTAAGGGCATAGTGACAGTAAAACTTAAATTTCTATAAATATCTGGTTTTAAATAAAGTCAAAATGAGTGTACATAATTTATTAAGGAAATGTACTGATTAGTTTCTAACTCTCAGAGGTCAATGTGTACTATGTGATATAACTACAGTATAATTCAGAATCATAATAGCTGTGCTTGTCATAATTCATTGTTACAAAAAATGAATTTATTCAAGAAAATGTATTTGCTTCAATATATCATTTTCAACATTAAGTATTATAATTTGGTAAGTAAAATTAGACCATGTTTGGCTTTCATGTTTAAAAATATGATTGCACTGGGCATTTTTGACTTCCAATTATTAAGTAATTGAAATTAGGGAAATAAATGTAAATTTATAAGAAAGAGTCAGAATCTTAACATTTGTTGCAGGTTTCAGCTGTCATTTAGTAGCCGTGATTTGTAATATTTTTCCCAGGGTTTTAGATATTTAGATATTTTTTACACTTAAGGATTTCATTTCACCAGGAATGAAAACAGCTCTTTATTTGATAACTAGATATGTGATTTTTAAAATGTTTTTGTTTACCATTGACACATGGCTTAAGTTGTAGAATTGAAGTTATAAATTATGTGCCTGTATGTTTATGTGTCAGGAATTCTGAAATATCTTTACTTCTTATTGTGTGAGTATGTTATGTTTCTGCTCTTGGAAAGTTTGTTTTTTGGTTTGTTTTTTGGGAGAGAGAGAGACTGAGAGACAGACTGGTGGAGGGGGAGAGGGAGAGGGAGAGAAAGAATCTTATGCAGGATCCACATCCAGCATGGAGTCTGATGCGGGGCTCGATCCCACAACTGTAAAATCATAACCTGAGACAAAATCAAGAGTTGGGCACTTAATCAACTGAGCCACTCAGGTAGCCCTCACTTTTGAAAATTATTAATAAATTATATTATAAAGTTTCTTAAATTATAAAAGTTATAATCCCAGTTTTTGAGCCAAATAAACATATGTATAAAAAGAGAAAATGAGACAGATAGAAAGAATATTGCTAAATTTTACAGGAAATAAAGACATTAAATGTCTAATATTTTATGTGTGCTTTACTTAAATATGTAATACATATACACATGTGTATATGTAATATATATATTCATAGAAACTAAGTCAATTTTAGAGAAAACTTATACTTAGAAAAATAAGTTAAAAGGTAAACAAGATGTCTGGTCTTTCATTTCTTTTTCATATTATTTTATACATATATATTATTCAAGTCTATTTATTGTGTTTCTATCTTGTGCTATGAGCTGTCTAAGGTAGATGGTATTTAAGAAAATCAGAGGGATAAACTCAAGCCTGGACCTTAGATAGTACTTAAAGAGAGCCTTAGAGCTCAACAGAAATGTGATCACTAATGGATAAAGTGAAAACAAAACCAAGGTCTATGACACAATCAGAAGAAGCAAGAGACTCCGTCATATCAATAGCAAAGAATTCCTTACATAGTTTGTAGATACATAGCTATTTTGAGATACTTTAAATTTTTTTAATGTTTATTTCTTTTTGAGAGAGAGTGAGAGAGAGAGACAGAGCACATGCAAGGGAGGGGCAGAGAGAGAGGGAGACACAGAATCAGAAGCAGGCTCCAGGCTCTGAGCTGTCAGCACAGAACCTGATGCGGGGCTCAAACTCACAAACCGTGAGATCATGACCTGAGCGAAAGTCGGAAGCCTAACTGACTGAGCCACCCAGGTGCACCGAGATACTTTTATTGACCTTCAAAAAATGAATGATAGATGTTGGCTCATACTGGAACACATTGAACTGTCCAATATGGTAGCCATTAGCCACAGGTGGCTATTTAAATATAAATTAAAATTAATTAAAATAAAATAAATTGAAAACTCAATCTTTTAGTTGTACTGGAAATACTTCAAGTGTTCATAGGACATACAGAGATAGAGACTTTTTCATCATCAAAGAATTACTTTTTGACAGTGTCCATTATGTGAGAATAGTTTGTTCTCATTTAATATGTGTAACTAGCACATTTTTCTATGTTTTATTTCTTTTGCTTTACTTACTCCCTTTACATTTTTTAAAAAATATGTTTAGTTTGCAGGGAGAAAACTATAAGAAGATAGACATTTGAGAAATACATCAATTATGATTTATTACCTAGTGTGTTTACATTGTTATGAATTTCCCAACTTGTTATTATGACCTTGAAAGAAGAAATTAAGATAAAAGAGTCATATATAATCTGGAAAATCTTCAAGGTTAAGTTAAGAAAGAAAAAATGGAACTACTTTGCAATAGTCTAATTTTCTCAGCTGAAAATTTGCCATCAGCACTAGTAGATACGCCTATTTATTTGAAGATATTGACAATTGTATGGAACAGTAGACAGTCTTGACAAATTACAGGCCTTTTGGGGGAGAACGTCTAATAAACAACTTATAAGAGTTCATATATTACTATCTATTGTATTTCTTTTGTCATGGATCATCCATTTACTGCCACAGATTTCTAATTTTGTGGATAGAGCATATTTTCTATTTATCTTATAAATGAACTCATTATTAATGAACTTATCTTGTTTGCACTCTCCATACCATGTGCCTTGAGGCTACTACAAAAGATTAGTTCTACTAAGACCTTAAGATCTATTTTTCTCACATAACTTTTTAAAAAATGATGGTTTTCCTTTTAAGAAACCAAAATAAAATTCGTTGACTTTATGTGTTGGCTAATAAAAAATTGACTGATAGCTATCAATTTTATTTAGAGCATATTTTCATAACTTTTTAAATAACTGCCAAAAACGTGTATGTCTGTTGAAGAATAAAGCTTACTTGTTAATTTGACAGTTCTGTAATATTCTATGACACACCAATGACATAATAAAAATCCCATTATTCATGTGAAACTGATAAATATTATTAAATTATAGTGTAGTTATTTAATGTTTACAACTAATTTAAAAAAATTCATATACTGAGAAAGATTTTACTTACTGAAACTCAAATTAAAGGTGAAGTTATTACTTCATATGAACTTTCTGTCTCTTTATAAGTAATAACTTGAGTTCTGGAGGAGAAGAAACAACTTAACAGAAAGTAAAAGAAATATCAAGAGCAGATTACTTTTTATTTTATAGAAAAGAAATTATTTGCCTTCATTAAGAAGAGTGGCTTTCAAAATTTAAAGCCAGGAATTCTTTCCTCCAATAAAGTCTTACCATGAACTTCAGTTCATAAAAATGTATTGAAGAGCTTGGAGCGGACACCATAGGGCTGAGCACCCTTGGCCCCCGTGGTTTCCAAATTGGTGCAAAGGGCATTTTATGATACACAGTTTGAAAGTCTCTGCTGTGGAAAACGTTGTCATACATCTTTGCGTTTTTTTACAAATAGGCAAAAATTCTGTTTGAGTTTTAGGTGGTTTTTTCCCCCCTAATCATTACAGGGAAACACATGGGGGATAAAAAAATAACAAGTATGAGAAAGTTATAAAACCAAAGAATCTTTCCCAAAGTCTCAGTTTTCTTCCATTTTCTTAAATGCCTGACTCTATTAAGAGATTTTACAGTCTCCTTGGACTTCCCTCTGATGTTTTTCCTGAGGTGTAATTCAATAAACCACCATCTTCATTCTGATTCATCTTTTCTTGAAACTATGAAGACACCTACCACCATAGTAACTTCTCTTCCTATGATGTAGTTTAGTTTAGTTCTACAGATATTTTTCATGTCAGACACAACTGGTTACTTGAGGAACAAAGATTATTCATCCATTTACTTTGACAGTCCTCAAGGAGGTTAAAGCGAAGTGTGGAGAAGCAGACATATGGAAGAAAAATATCAAAACAGGTTGGTAAGTGGTAAAATAGTGTGCACACACATGCACAAAAGTGCTTAAAGGGAGGAACACATTTTTTCAACATACAGTGTTTTATTAGTTTTAGATGTAGAATATAGTGTTTCAACAATTCCATACATCACTGTGTGCTTATTGCAAGTGCTCTCTGTAAGACCCATCACCCGTTCTACCCATCCTGCACCCCACTCCCCAGGGAAGAGCACAGTTTAAAGTGAATCATTTGTATAACTGAAACCTTCCTTTCTGAGCCTTTTAGAACATTCTATTTTGTCCTCTTATGTAGATGGTTTAAACACTGAATTATAAATGGCTGTCTATGTTGACTGGAGCTATTCTAGATCTTAATTCAAATTGCCATGTTTTGAATCAGAACCAGACAAAGAAGACCCTCAGGTTCTGAATTTATTTTAAAACTTTACAATGAAAGTTTTTAAAAGTTTCACTGTAAAAAGAAAAAGTATTTTTTTAAATGATTTAACTGGTGGGGTACCTGAGTGGCTCAATCAGTTAAGCATTCAACTCTTAATTTTGGTTCAGGTCATGATCTCGTAGTTCATAGGATTGAGCCCCGTGTCAGGACCTGCTTGGGATTCTCTCTCTTTCTCTCTCCCTACCCCTCTTCTGAGAGTGCAAACTCTCTCTCTCTCTCAAAAATAAACAAACATTAAAAAAGGAGATTTAACTGGTTTTCCATAATTAGATATATTAAGTATATTGCATTTTAGTGAGCAATCATTACTGAACACCTTGAGTACATAGCTCACTTCAAATGTTTTTTGTAGAAAACAATATAAAATTTTATAAATGAGACAATTGATTATTTTTACTAAAATAATTATTTTATTTTGTTTGTATTGCATTAACAATAGGATCTAAGTAAGGTAAATATACCCAAACCCAATCACATTAAATTTGTATGAGTAACTTCGATTCACTCATGTTTGAAAGACATTAGCATTGCCTACAATTACAGGTATATCTTTTTCTAAGCCACATGATATTCCTAGATTAAAACAACAAGTAAATTAAGACACTTACTTCCTATTTTGATATATAAGCAGTTTTTATTTAATGTTTCTGTAATTTCTTCTTAAAGATTTCAAAATGGCCAGGTTACAAATTAAAATTGTTACATGGGAGGGAATATACATACTAAAAATTTAAGTTTTACTAATTCTATGGTATAAATTGACAAATGCAAAGCAAACAAAACAGAACCATACAGAGAGCCTTAGAGTTAGAAAAGTAAGAACCAGAATTTAAAGGCCCAGCTTATAAAAATGACAAAGGCCTAGATATGTTTGTTGCAAGCATCTTTGTGATTATACAATGCCTTTGCATATATGCAAAATATCATTTAAAATAATAATGGCTTAGACATCATGTTCTTTTCATCATACAACTGTTCTAAAGACCAAATTCCTAGTTTAAATGGAAAATTTTAAATAGATATTAATAATACATTTTTAAATGAGAAATCTGTCTGACCTAGCTAAGTACCAATATGGTTGAATCAGCCTGAATGGTCCAAATGAAAGTAAAGTGTATTTATTGACAGAGTCCTTGATTTTGTGAAGCTTATGTTCAAACAGGAAAGAGAGACTCCAAACAGGTAAAGATTAAATATAAAGTCAGGTAGCGTCGTTAAGACAATTAACTTCCATTAATAATTTGTGCTCCAACTTCCTTAAGTAAGAAATTTGCAAGAGTGAGCTGCCTAGCCAAATACTCTCTTTGCATGTGCACACGTCTGTGTGACACGTTCTCTTCAATGAAATTAAGCAGAAAATATGTATACATTTCTTAACTAATATTTTAAAGAGGCTAGTGGGACTGTTGCTCCAGCTTTGGCTGCCTGGCCTTAGATTCTTTATCACTCTACCTTAAATAACCACTGGTTGAAATTTCTCAGTTTTGATTAATCGGTATTTGTTAGATCCGTTTTGTAATCCTACTTTGGCTTGTTTGTTTTTTCTTATCTGACTTTGAATGTAGAGTTTATTTTCTAATTTCACTTTATCAAATAACTTCACAAAAGGATTATTATTTGTCTGTTGTTTTTTTCCTGCTCTCTTGACGGCAATCTCCTGCCCCCTGGTTGAGAGGATGTTCCAGTCAAATGCTTCTCTGTCTGTATATGTTTTTACTTCTGTTATAAATGCCCTTTGTCTGTTTTACTCTTGCCCTTGTTCTAAAAAAGAATCTCTGCTAATCTTTTAAGATTCAGCTTAATCATGGTATCTTCTGAGAACCTTCTGGGACTCTTGCAAAAAAGTTTTTCTATTCTAGGTTAGAAACATCATTCACTTCTAATATACAACTCTACAATGGAACTTAACCATAAAACGATAATTGAATTTTTATAGTCTATTTTTATAAGTCTATTTTTTATAAAAAAGTTAAATTTAAATCTACTTTCAAAAATATACTAAAATGTTCAATTATAATAGTCTGATTAAGTCCTGTTGTATATTGTATATTATATTACATATATTTTATATCTAGATATTTTCAACCTCAAGAATAGCATCTGAAAAGTAGTAAACCATCAAAAATATATAGATTGCCCAAGTTCAGAGGTATTAGTTCATTTTCTCTGAAGTTCTTCACCCAATGCAGATGGTTAATTGTTTTTTACCATCACTTTACAGTGTCGGGAGTTCTAGTGGGCTTGCACTAGATTAAGTATGTAGTGAAATAGTGAATAGAAGGCCCATTAGGTGGAAAAACAGTGAATAGAAGGCCCATTAGGTCCAATAGGTATATTATAAGGTCTTTATCTTTTATAGCTCCAAATAATATCCATTTACACTACCAGTGATAATAATATAATACAAGGTAAAATGTAGAAAGAGCAAATGAATTTCAAAGTCACTTCATTTATCTACTGCCACTTTCTCTCTGATTCTTTCTCCTAGCCAGGTCTCTTCCCACTTACTGGTGAATGAATGAATGAAGGATTGAATGGCAAAGTGCTCTGGAGATCCCATGGAGTGGGTTGTACAAGAAAAAATTGAGTAGAAAGATTGACAGCAAAGTCCTAAAAGGACAGGAATTTTATTTACTTTTTTTTTCATCATTATAAAAACACAGGGTATCCTTAGGATATGAAGTACTTACAACTATAATCAGATACCTAAATGATAACTAAACTGATGAAAAATGAACCCTCTTCCACTGTTGATGGGAATGCAAACTGGTGCACCTACTCTGGAAAACAGTATGAAGATTACTCAGAGTTAAAAATAGAACTACCTTACAATGCAGCAGTTGTACTACTAGGTATTTACTCAAAGAATACAAAAATACTAATTCAAAGAGACACATGCACTCCAATATTTATAACAGCACTATCTTCATTAGCCAATTTATGGAAAGAGACCCAGCCTGTGTCCATCAATTGATGAATAGATAAAAAAGAGATCACACACACACACACACACACACACACACACACACACACACAGAGGAATGTTACTCAACCATGAAAAAGAACAAAATTTTGCCATTTGCAATGACATAGATGGAGCTAGAGACTATTATGCAAAGAGAAATAAGTCAGTCAGAGAAAGACAGATACCAGATGATTTCACTCATATGTGGAATTTAGTAAACAAATTAGTAAAGGGGAAAACAAAGAGAGAGGCAAACCAAGAAATTGCCTCTTGACTATAGAGAAGAAACTGATGGCTTCCAGAGGGGTGGTGGATGGGGTAATGGTGAAATAGGTAATGGGGATTAAGGAGTGCACTTGTGATGAGCACTGAGTGTTGTATGGAAATGTTGAATCATTATGCAGCACACCTGAAGTAAATATTATACTGTATGTTAAGTAACTGGAATTTAAATAAAATCCTTTAAAAAAAAGCTCAGAAAAGAATAAGAGCAAATTAAAATCTAAATCTTTGCTAAAACACCAAACACAGTGAAAATTAATAGATTTGTGAGAGAATATTTATGAAAGATACAGATACACATAGATGGTAGATTAATAGAAATGTACATGTAGAGATAGAAACCCCTCAGAAAAAAAAGGTTAGTATACAAAATAAATAATTAATGTCTACAAATTAATTCTAATTTATGTTAAAAGAACAGAATATAAAAACAGACGAGTTACAGAGAAAACTCCAATAGCCAATAAAAGTTTGAAAACAGGTAAAACCTAGGTAATCAAAGAGATACGCATTGAAATAATGCTAAGATATCATTTCATATCCATTACTCTAAACAAAAATAGAAAATTTCACAAATAGAAAATTTCAGTCTGCATGCAGAACAACATTATTTAGAGAAGGGAAAGTAAAACAGGGTTAAACACTTTGGGAAGCAATTCAACAATATTTAATGATGCAAAACTAAAATCTATTTTTTAATCCAGCAAATATAGTGGTAGGTATGTATGCTGGAGAAATTCTGACATATGAACGTATGTATTGACATGTCTTTTAAAATGTAATTCAGAAAATAATAAACTAGAATTATATGTAACTAAAAATATTTCTTCAAACACAGTGATGTTGTATGAAAATTTCAAGGGGAAAGAATTCGTACATATCAGATTTACATGTCCATATGTTTATAAATGTACAAAACAACAGCAAATATTTTTATGGTGTTATATACATTTTAAATTTTAGGGGCTCCAGGGTGGCTCAGTCAGTTGAGAGTCCGACTTAGGCTCAGATGATGATCTCACTGTTCATGGGTTCGAGCCCCGCATCGGGCTCTGGGCTGTCAGCTCAGAGCCTGGAGTCTGCTCCAAATTCTGTGTCTCCCTCTCTCTCCATCCCTCCCTTGCTCACACTCTATCTCTGTCCCACTCAAAAATATATAAACATAAAATATTAAAGTTATAAAAACAGAATGGAAGTAATGGATACCAAATTTAGAGTAACAGTCATCTCTGAAATGATGTGATGGAATGGAATCAATTAGGTACAAATAAAAGAAGTTAGAGCTACATCTGTAATGTTTAAGTATTAAGCTCTGTGTGGGCACAAGGGTTTCTTATACTGGTACATATGTTTCTTTATTTGCATGAAATATTGAATTAAAAAATAATAAGAGAACACTGAGACAGAAGCTCATATGGGCAAAGTGAGTTGAATTAGGGAATCTGGGAAAACAGCAAAAACCCCCAAAAAGCTGCTTTATGGAAAAGTATAATGAGTTAGAGGTGAGTAAAAAAAAAATCCATATATTGGGGCGTCTGCATGGCTCAGTCAGTTAAGCGTCTGACCTCAGCTCAGGTCATGATCTCACGGTTCGTTGGTTTGAGCCCCATGTCTGCCTCTGCTGACAGCTCTGAGCTCAGAGCCTGGAGCCTGCTTCAGATTCTGCGTCTCTCTCTCTGTTCCTTGCCTCCTCGCACTCTGACTCCGTCTCTCACTCTCAAAAATACATAAGCATTAAAAAATATTTTTTAAAAATCCATATAGGTTGATAGATGGTCAAAGCCATAACAGGGTTCTTTCTACTAAGTGGCTAAATATTCATAAAAGTAAGACCATTGCACTAGAGAAGCAATTCTCTTCACCCTCCCTGGCTTTCTCCTCTGCCCTTCTCTTTTCTCTGAATACAATTTCCTTTCTGCCCCTGCACTGCTTGGGGTATCACAGCAGGTAGACAAGCAGCCGATGCTAAACTTGAGACAGGATGAGAATTATGTGAAGCTGCCGCTCTTCAGCAGAGCACAAGTCAGTCAGACCAGACAGTCAGGAGAGAGTGGGATGTCCTTGATTCCTCATCTAATTAGGCAAAGACCAACTAAGGATGCGTTTACTAAAAAGGGGAAACTCAATTAAAATGAGGAATCATGGAAGGTAGTGGCAAAATTAATGAAATGTGCTTTGACTTTTTTTAATTTAAAATTGCTCTATACATCTATTTTAATTTTAATTATACTAAAATGTCTCAACCAGAAATAAATCATGCCTACTGCTTGAAATTGTTAACTAGGTAATAGAGCCAAGACTAAGACATCACTGTCAACTAGTGGTAGATTATCCTAATTGCCAGTTCTTAAAATTTGAATCTGTCAAAAGTCAGATTCACACTCTTGAAATAAAATATCCTTATTAATTATGGCATTGCATTACCCAAATTCACAAAACATGTTACTCACAAAGCCGACTTACTTAAATTCATGAGAACATTAATGTGATATTAAATTAATAGTAAATTCAAATAATCACTAAAACATGACCCCTTGCAAAAACAAATAACCCCAAAACAACACAACCATTTAGAATATACAGGCTTCCCAAATCAAATTCTTTCACTGTGTGAAGAACAATGCTCAACATCAGATTTGCAAGAATTCCTTACATCACTGTGCTTCTCACTGTCCTCATTTGTAAAATATGCATCATATTCACTCCTATCACAGGGCTTAGGGAGAGTATGAATACACATGAAGGATTTGGAATGGTGCTGGCCCTCAAGTAAGCAATCAATATTTGCCAGGTACTTGCAATTATTATTATTAATACACATACTTTAGAAAGCTTCTTTGTTTTGTAAATATGTTACCTCTGATGGGAATTATGCAAATAACACACATTAGACTTTTTTACATTCTCCCAAGGTGCATTACTAAACAATTCACATTAAATATGAAGTCCCTTCATGAATGGGATTCTAGAATACAAAGAATATGTATGAAAGGTAAATATTCTTTATTTCTCCTTTGGATTCCTTTCCTAATATCCTTCGCTAAAGGTCTTTTGCTTCTGACTAATTAATGGCTGAGATGGAGCTCAAATGGGAGAATCATACGAAGTTAATTTTAGACCCTCTGGAGTCTTCTATCTGCAGTTCATTACTACCTATCTGGTCAGAAAATTCTTTTGCTTTACGAAGAGTCTCATAGTTACATGTTGCTAAAAATGTTTAGAGTCTTAGGTTATCATCCTCTCTGTGGAAATGGTTGCGTTTTCTTTTGTAAAAGGGAATCTATTGTTAACACGTCTTTTAATTTTCGCCGACTCATTTGTCAAATTATAAATGACAAGTGGAGATTGAGAGTTGTTAATCAAGCTGCCATCCTCCAAGGAGGCTTGTATCTAATGAGTGATGCTAACTCTTTTCTGAAGCAAAATTTCAGAGAACACATTTAAAATGTAAAAACAAAAAAACTATACTTATTTCCACATCTATCCTATATTTCCTATGTCAATTTTTTAAAGGTAATTGTGAATCATAATAAAACTGGGCAGAACCTAGAAAGTTAAAACTATGTAAGTCTCATATAGAATTAACAATAACTAAAACTGAATAACACTTTTGTTCCTTACTTTCTTTAAAGATTGTAAAATGTTTCATTTCTTTATACACACATTCATTTCTTCATTCTTGCATGATAGTGTGTAATCTCTACTATTGTGGAAGTAACATCAAGAACCTATACATTGAAAAATCACGATTTTAAAATAAACATTTAGTAGTCTCTGAACCACGGCTTTGCTTTCCACAGTTCCGGTTACTCGCACTTACTGTACTCTGCAGAGCAGATGATCCTCCTCCGACCTAGTGTCAGAAGGTAAGCGGGTAGACTACCGCTCTGCCACTTGCCTACGTCACGGACCTCACTGCATCTTATCTCACGTTATCACAAGAACAATGAGTACGATACAATAAGAGATTTTGAGAGGAAGAGAGACGCCATATTTACATAACTCTTATCACAGCATATTGTTATAATTGTTCTACTATGTTATTGGTTTTGCTATTCTCTTACTGTGTTTAATTTATAAATTAAACTTTGTCGTGGGTAGGGATGTATAGAAAAATATAGTATTTACGGGGTTTGATACTATTCAAAGTTTCAGGCATTTACTGGGATCTTGAGGTTCCCCCTGCAGATAAGGGGGACTTACTGTAGCCACATAAGAAAAAGATGCTAGTGGCTTTCCTGAAGAATCCATGTTAATTGAAGGCAGATTATGCACCAGAGTTTGAAATTCCAGGATAAATTATCAGACAAACAAATCAAGATGGATAGTTAAAATAAGTTTTCAGTTTAGAAACGCAGAGCTCAGAAAATGAGTGGCGATAAAACAGAAAAGGCTGAAATTCGTTTTATCGAACAATTTTTCACAAGCATCAAAGGCCAAAATTAGGGATTGAGAAGAGATTTTAGATTTACAGCCTGTAAAATGTTTATTCTCTACTCTTAGCAGAGTGCTTAGCAGGGTAAGTGGCTCAATAGTTGATTTTTAAGTTAAACTAGAGAGACAGATTTCAGATGTAAAAGGATAGTGCATCAGGCTGTTAAATGCCTGATTAATGCCTCTGATGGAAACAATTCAACATCCAGCCTCCGAGGTGCAAGCTCATTTTTGACTATCTAACCCACTTTTTATCCCAAAGAACAGTGACTGCGTAGAATCAGCAGGTCTGTTTGACAGCAGGGCATTGCCGGAACACCTATTTTCTAGTCAAAGCACTCTTTCCCACCAAAGAATGACAAATTGATAAAATTGAGTAGGATCAGGACTCAGCACAGATTATCAGGCTGTTGCAAGCAGTGCTGGTCTTGAAACAGCAGAACTACCAAAATCCATTTTGGAATTCACTCATCTTTTTTTCTGATAAAAAATACTTGATTGATCCATTTAAAGGATTGTAAAGCAAGGTATACTTTGGGAAGAAAAATCTATGATGTCAATATATTAATATAAACTAAGAAATTCAGTACTATTTTATAAATTTCCTTTTATTGTTGTACCAATTCTCTCATTATGAGAGCTGAATTGTGAGATGAGTGTGCTCTCGATGTTATCAGAGAAAGAACTGTTCCTCAGCTTTATGCAAATGGAGATGGTCTTGTGAAGACATAGGGAAGACTCACTTGAAGTTATTTATATTCTTTTTTGAACAGTTGTTTCCAGTTCAAGACAAGATAGGACAAAGGGAACTGCAGAGAGATAAAAGGGCATGTTCTTTATTTCATGGTGGAGAAAAGGACATTAAAAAAAATTACATGCCATCGCTGATGCTAATTCAGAATAACCCCAAATGTACCGATGTTGAAGGGTTTCTGAAGTAATTTGTTTTGTGAGGAACAAAGAGTGACACTAAATCGAGATTCTCTCTAGTGCGGGATGGTTTGTATATGTGTGTGGGATTCCCTGACACAGTACATGTTTTCAATGTCAATCTTTCTGAGAAGAGGACATGTTGAGACAGGAAACTAAGAAGAAATAATACTTAGGCTAAAGTGGAATTTTTCAACGTCTGCACTATGGAGAAGGGAGGGAGAGGGGCCGTTCTATGCACTGTAGGATATGCAGCAGCATCCGTGACCTCTACCTTTTAAGATGCTAGTAGACCATCCTCTACAGGTGTGACAGCCAAACATGCCTCCAGGCATTACTAAAAGTCCCCTGGAGAGCAAAGCTGCAAGCCCATGCGATGAAGAACCAGTGGGCAAGAGTAATCAAGAAACAGTTTTATCTGTTTGGGTCATATGGCGTTGGGCATGGATAGGTTCACAGGCATCCTTGCATGGAAGAAATAGTAATGTATATACAAACAACTGTGTGGGAAGTCATTAAGTGAGCAATGAGAATACTTATGGGTCTGGTAACTTGGAAAACATGCACATAGAATGGCAGTTATGATTGTTACTCTATGTTGTACTGCGTTGGGTTTTCCCTGTGATCCATTACTGGTGGGGATATAGCATGGTATGATCATATGACTACATGGTGATCCAGCAATTCTAATCCTAAATATTTATCAAGAAAAATGAAAATGTCTTCCTCAAAAATGAAGTTTACCAAAATGTTTATAGCAGCTTTAATCATAATAAACAAAAACGAGAAACATGACAGGTGTCCATCTATAGAAGATGGATAAATAAATGGTGATATATTCATACAATGGTATATTACTCAGCCATAAAAATCAGGATCTGCTGATAAACACACAGTACACATAAATACTAAGATACATATGAAAGAAGCTTTATGCAACAGAATTCATAATGTATGCTTTCAGTCATGTGACATTCTGGAACAGGTAAAGCTATAGCAAGTGGATGAAAAAAAATCTGAACAGTGGTGGTCTTACAGGTGGGGACTGACTATAAAGAAGAACGAGAAAGCTTTTTGGAATATAGTAATGTTCTATATCTTAATGGAGGTCAAGGTTACACGTATCAAATAGTATTGTTATATCACCATAAGTTCAAAATAAAAGAGGCATGAACAAATGTAGATCTCTAAAAAGGTAGGAACAGTGAAGTATTTTTACAAGATGCATGGATATTGTGAATTAAGTTGCAAAATACCAATAAATAAATGAATCGTTGGGTAGAGAGAAGAATACATGGAAAAATATGTGATAAAGCAAGTATATTAGAATATAATAGCAAATTCTAGGTGTGGACGGCTGGCTCCTTGACTGGATATCTTCAGGTGCATTAAGTCCTTTGAGTTTCAGTTTCCTAAATTATTAAATAAACTCATCCTTTATAAAGAATTATTATGGGGTGCCTGGGTGGCTCATTCGATTAAGCGTCTGATTTCAGCTGAAGTCATGATTTCATGGTTAGTGGGTTCGAGACCCGCTTCAGGCTCTGCTGACAGCTAGCTCAGAGCCTAGAGTCTGTCTTCGGATTCTGTGTCTCCCTCTCTCTCTGCCCCTCCCCTGCTCATGCTCGCTTGCTCGCTCGCTCTCTCTCTCTCTCTCTCTAAAGTAAATAAAACATTAAAAAACATTTTTAAAAATAATTTTTAAGAACAATTGACTTAAGATGTATGTGCTCTCAGCACATTATTGAGTGATCTATATGCTTTAATTGGAGCTAAATTGTATCTGAGTTCAGGATGGTATATATTCTTGCTTCCTTGTTTCCTGAGTTTGGGCTGGAATAAAATTTATTTTATCCATTTACCTTTATTCTTGTATAAAGAGTTGAAGAACGACTGCATATTTTTTCCTAATTCTTTCTCCCTATAGTTAAAAAATTACAATAAAGTCTCATTTGATAGTTACCTTTTCCCTCCTTTTATAATTTTTCTTAGTATTTCTAATCTCCTCTTCCCTTTCACCAACTGAAGCTCTTTCCTTTGCTTCCCTTTCCCTACTGGCAAACCTCCATCTTTAATTAACAATCACTGTGCCTGTGCTGACCAGGGAAGCAGAGCATCTAAATAAGGCTGACTTCTCCATTAAAATAATTTTAGATTTAAATATTGCTTCTAAAAAACTCTCATCCATGAATAATTATATTTGTTCTTAGCAGAGAAGTGATGGTGCTGTGTCTTGTGTTAAAGAGACCAGTGCTCAGTCATCAGAGGGCTGTCTTCTGTTGTAATTATAGGTCTCCACTGATGCCTAGAGCAGTGTCTGGTACATAAAAAGTGATGCACAAATATCTTTTGAATAATGAAAAATCTAAAAATTTCAAAAATAACTGGAAATACACTTTATAGAAGTGTAGATGGTGTCTCTCTCTCTCTTCCTCTCTCTCTCTCTCTCTCTCTCTCTCTATATATATATATATATATATATATATACAAATGCAATCATAGAGAAAAATAGAAAAGCAAGGGAAAATATTTCTGAAAAGAAAATGGTAGTAAGAAAACATGTTGTCATATATTAAATCAGAAACTCATGGTTGTATTTTTATATGGCATATGAATGCATAAAAAAGATCAATGAAAAAAATGGAAATTCCAGATATAATCTCAAATGCATTAAACATTATAAGTTTTAAAACATCCTCTTAATGTTAAGGGAAAACTCATGATTTGATAAATTTGAGGGGGTCTAATAGACATATGTAAAAAATAAATAAACTGGACTCCCACAACAGATTGCATCTTAAAAATATTTGAAACAAAGAAAATATTTCAAAGTGAAAAATAAGTCAATAAACATATTGAAAAAATACTTGAAGACATTTCCTTTTTGTTCTCAATTTAGAAAAGACTTTCTAAATGTGGCACAAATTCAAAACCATCAAAAGCTGAGAAACATGACTTCATAAAATTAAGACACTTTAGAAAACAAAACATCACATCATCAAAATATCAAAATAAAACAACACTGTGAAAAAATAATATTTGAAACTCATATTTCAGGCCAATGGCTGTTATCCTTAATATATAAAGAATTAGAAAACTTTATGCAAAGTAGCTCAATTAGGAAACAATTACTATCACAACTAAAAAATGTCTCAAAAATATAATCAGACATTTTGCTGAAAAAAACCATAGTCTTAAGTACTTTGCTTGTTTAGCCTAAAAGAAATGCAAATTAAAATTTTATTGAGATATATTTTCTTTCTTATTAGATGGATGATCAGAGATAAATATTGCAATGTTGGCCACTGGGTTTATAAATGAGTGAAATTTGTCAAGAACAATTTGACAATATCTTTCAAAATTAACAATGTATATACTCTGACACAGAAATTCTGACACTTGAATTTATACTACAGATATACAAGCTTATGCACAAAATTAAATATGTATAAGGAAATTTATTGTTGCATTGCTTTAAATATCATGTATGGAAACCAAATAAGTACATATTAATAAATGTTGGGTAAATAAATTATAACAAATCCATAAATTGGAATACCACACAGCTACTGAAAAACAATGAAACTACAGAGTTCTATGAAATTATTTCCAAAGCATTGCAAGTGGAAAAGAAAAGATGCAGAACAGGGTGTATTTAATGCTGCTCTCTGTGTAATTATGTGTTTCTGGTGATAGCAGAGTCATCTATTTCAGGGCCATGTGACCCATACAAATAGTGTACATGTACTGTACAGTCTTAAATTTATCCTACCACATCCTGATATATGGGATAGAATCTCTCTAGAAGGATATCCAAAATGCCTCACTAGAGGATGTCTCCAGAAGTAAAGCTATGTCAGTTGAGGAAGGATTGAGAGGGAGATTTATTTTTCCATAAACACTTTTTGGAGGTTTTCAATGATACATGCTATGTGTACTAATACCTATTTACAAAATAAACAAAAATAAATTTAAAAAATAAATAATAAAGTATTAGTAAGCAGAGTAACCTTTTAGATAGGAAGACCTGACTTTCTCCTTTGGTAAATGCTTTACACTTACTATTGAATTCCTTTTAGTTGGCTCTACTTGACACCAGAGTAGCTTATTTTTTCCCCTTGAACACAAACATGTTGTTTGTGTCTTATATCTGAGAATAAAGTGCTACTTAGATATAGAATATCACTTCAGGGGTCACCATATTAGGTAAGCAATATTTCTTTCATGTTATATGAACGATCATTTATAGTATTTGTAGTTTAATTTTAGGAAAAACATCAGGAGAATGGCTAGTGACCTCCATATGGATCTTGCTTCAGATGTAATTTCCTTTATTTTACTGCTGACCTGAGAATCTGGACTCTGTTTTAAAGCCGTGATATATTTTCTTCAAAAACTGCTGTGAAGTTTATCTGCAGTCTAGGTTTTGAAAGTTGGTAGAAAAATGAATTGCTGATACTTTCAAAACAAACTGACTTCCTTAGCCCAACACACACTGTAACCCAAGGTTAACGGTCTGCTCTATCACCTGTTGATGCTTTAGCTCTTCTGTTTATATAAATACATTTCCTTAAAATATAAAACATAAAATACAAATACATTTCTATGATTGAAAATAAAGCTATTTTTCTCTCCTTTCTTTACTGAATATTTGTTTCTTCAGCTTTGTTAATAACAGACTCTATAGTGAAAAAAAAATGTCCAGTAGCCTACAATCAACTCTGTGACTTAGAGACTTGTTCCAAGTGCCATCATTCTGCAAGATGTCCTCCTGTGTCAATCTGTGCAGGAAGAGCCAGCAGTGACTGATTCAACAGAGCCAAGGTTAAAGGGCAGGAGTAAAATGCTAAGGGATCTTTTGTTTTAAAAAAAGGCATTTGGAGGCTTAAGTAATGCAATGCAATATCAAATAATAAAATGAAAATATGCTGAATACCAATGCAAGCATAGTAAAGAAAAAAAAGATGAGCAAATATAAACCAAGTATTTTTTAAGTACAAAGTCACAAAAAAAAAGTATCATGAAGGAGATAAATATATAAACATCTGTTTTCATTTTCTGAAGACACATTTTCAGTGGTATTTTGGTCTCCTTAAACTTGATTAAAATTTACATTTCTAAGTGGACCTTGTGTTCAACATCATGTAGAATTTAATGGCATTTTTTAAATTTTTAATTCATTTATGTAATATTTGATTTTAATATATAAACGAGTTAAAATCATTTATTCCTAATCTATATAAGAGAACTGACTTACTTGTATTATATATATGTAAGAGACTATTTAATAATGTCATGTATTGGGACGCCTGGATAGCTCACTTGGTAAAGCGTCTGACTTGATTTCAGCTCAGGTCATGATCTCATAGTTTCTGAGTTTGAGCCCCACATCGGGCTCCATGATGACAGTGTAGAGCCTTTTTGGGATCCTATCTCTCCCTCTCTCTTTGCCCCTCTCCTGCTGATGAATGCCTTCTCTCTGTCTCTGTCTCTCAGAACAAACAAACAAACAAACAAATAAACTTTAAAAATGTCATTATCTATCAATATACCACATTTCACATATCCATACATTGTTATTAATGAGTGGTATGTGTTTGTGTGTGACTTTTACATGAGATATTTATAAAGGAATATCAATGTGTTAGGTAGAAAATAAAGTGAAAAACTAAGAGAAGAGAGTTATCTATTTATATTCTGTATTCATTTTACTTTTGAGTTTGCATGGGGTTAGAAATTTCTTGACCATTATAAGTATAATTCTCTTGTAGATTGTGGATGTTAAAAAAATATTTTTCTAGCCTTTTACTCATCCCTATAAGACATACATAAGAAATTTTAGATATGATGATAGAAAATAGTTACCAAAAATATTTTTATCTCTAAAGCAGTTACAATATGGTATTTGCCTACAATGTACTATTACGTGGCATTACGAAATAATTAATTGGATGTACAGAAAGCAACATAGATTTCACAAGCATAGCTCTGTGTATTAAAAATAAGAAATGGAGAGAGATTTAACATAACAATTTATATAAATTAAACATACACATAAAACCGTGTTACTTTTTATTCAAAGATAAACATAAAACCCTTTAAAGCTATACTGGAAGAGCATGCATTTAATACACTAGATAAAGTTCCCAAAAGAGTGAAGAAAATGAGAGTGTGAATAAAGTATAAAGTGAAAAAATACTAAAATAAGGTGAAAGAACATTCTTGCCTTAAACCAACTCATAATGCTTTCATGACATGACTCAAGGGGTAAAGACAGTAAGTTACTGTAAAACTGGCCTTCTGAAAAATGAAACATTCATGAAATGTGGCTCTGTTTTGGAGTTTATACTTTAATAGAATTAGCAAAAGATACATTTGACTAGCTATTGGCTTTATGTAGAAAATGATTAGTACCATATCAAACCACATGGATGTGCCTTCATACATTCTGTTGACAAATGCTTACTGAGTGCCCACAATGGTTTAAGATTCAGCAGAGAACAGAGTGGCCAATGTTGCTGCTATAGTGAGGCAGTAAAGAAACAACAAATGAAATATACTACATAGAGAACACCACCCTCGATAGAGAATAAAAATAGTGTGAGGGACAGAAAGTGACAGAATAGAATCTTTAGATTGGGTGGTTAGGGGAGGTTCTCCAAATAGATGACTTTAAGCTGAGATTCCCGTGACTAGGGGGAACCAGCCATAGAGAGATCTGGGGAAGATCACTCCAGAAACACTCTGAGTAGAAAGGATCTTGAAATATGTGAAAACTGGAAACCTCATGGACCAAGAAAAGGAAAGACCAATAAGAGTGAGTTCTGAGAGATATAGAGGGCATAGACACATAGATTTATTTGCAAAGCTAAGGAGTTTTGTTAACTGAAGTGAGATTCAAAACTACTAAAAGTGGTAAGCAGGGGTGTGGGATGATTGTCTGAATTATGTTTGTGAAAGGCCAATATGGCTGGTGTGTTGAAAATGGTCTATGTTGAGACAGGTGATATTAAACAGAATAATAGAGCATCTGAGTAGAAGAGAATATACAATGCTTCCTCCAGCAATCTGTCCCTCTTTTTTATTTTATTTTTTAAGAGAGAAAGAGAGAGAGAGGAGAGGAGGGGCAGAGAGGGAGAGAGAAAGAGAGATTCTTAAGCAGGGTCCACACTGTCAGTGCAGAGCCCCACGTGGGGCTCAATCTCAAGACTGTGAGATGGTGACCTGAGCCAAAATCAAGGGTCATACACTTAACCAACTAAGTCATCCAGGCACCCCTCTCTGTCCCTCTTTTAGCCAGACTTCCTAGAAGTTCTAACAGCTAGTATTAGTGTTTCATTTTATAAAACTAAGTCACAAGGCCACATCAACTTCCAGAGAGATTAGAAAATGTACTCTTCTGCTTGGACAACTGGCATTCTTTAAAAAAATCAAGTAAAACTGTAACCAAGGAAGATGAAAAGAAAAAGATAATAGGTAGGAAACGACTCAGTATCTGCTGCAGAAGGAAAGATTGTTCAGTTTGGGAAATATGGTTTAAAGGAATATATGGATGACATTCTAGAGCATGTTAAAGTCTCATAACAGGACAAATGAAATGGAACTCAATCTGCTCCTGAGAAGCTGCATTTCTTTATAAGAATTAAGCATAACCAGGTGGGGTAACAGGCAGTGAAGAAGTAAGGATATTATATTTTCATTCTGGACACCTGGATTCCAACCAAGGCCATCACTATTTAGCTGTATGACCATCAACATGTACTTGACCTCTGAGCTTCAGACATATCATATCCTCTCTAGTATGCTCTTGGAGTAGGCACCTCCAAGGCCCCATGGGAGTGAGGGTAAGCAGGTAGACAAGAAAGAGAACAAGGCTGAATTCTAGGCCTCCTGCCCAGTTGCAACTAAGCAATTACACTTGTAGTGGTTTTTATATAATTGAATCAATGGAAGTTTTCATCCAAATAAAAGATTAAACAGCATCAAATAATTTCTTAGTCCCTTTGAACTATAACATTTTATGATCCTATAATGTTCCAGCAAGTATTTATATGGCCAAGCACTTGTCATAACTGAGACATGAGAACATGGCCCAGTGGTTTCTACCACCAGAGAACAGACACATAGTAATTGCACAGAAATAGCAAAAGCTAAAAGACAATATAAATAAATAACTCACATTTATAAAATTTTTATACAAGAAAAACATTATATTAAAAAAATAACTTTATGGTATTTTTTTCATCTGGGAGGATTTTTTGTCCATACAATAAGTGTTATGTTTACTGACTTCAAATATTGTTTGAATTTAAAATACATAGTTTTCTCAGACTTCCACAGAATGTGAACTTCACAAGTATTAATATTTTTATTTCAAAAATTAATGGATTAACTTCATTATTAAAGAAAGCATCTAATTTCATGTAAATTAATCTTTTTTTAACAAACAATCAAACATATATGCTTTTGGCATGCAGATTTACAAAATTATAAGGATTGTTAAGTATATTTACTTCAGATGTTATAATCTTTATATTTTGCATAAACTGCATATATAAATGGTGATAATCAGGTAAACAACAGATTATAGACTCAGATACTCCAAGCAGATTTCAGGTCCAGCTGCTACTTTAAAATTTTTTATGATGCAGTATAACATACACCCATCTAAATTCACACTTCGGATGAAAAACAAGTTTGAGAACTTTCAAGAGAATAAATATTTCTAACAAATCATAAAATTGCAAGCGCCTCACCAATTAACTCTAGAACTAGAGAACAAGAGGGCTACAGACTATTACGTGTGTCAATGAACTGTTGGTGTTGCTTTTTGGCTTTTATTAAATAAAAATAAATACTGGAGGAATTTTAAAATTGCCTTCCACATTCAACCATATTTACTTAATTAGAATTCATGTACTTCACTAAAAAGTAAAAAAATGATTAAAGAAGAGGTGCTTTATATATTAAAGACAAAAAATGTTGAATTTCAGCCTCATCACACTAATGCCAGAAGCATTAAAAAAAACCCTCTATTCTATTGCGACTGATACTTACTATGATTTTAACATTTTATTGAGTACATAATGCATTCAAGGTATTAGCTTAAGTAATCTGCACACATTATCTCCCTTCATACTCAAAACAATGATGTGATTCAGTAATTTTATACATCTAAATGTACCATTTATTTTATGTTTCATTCTTCATTATGTCAGGCTTTTTCCAGTAAGAAAACTTTTATATACCATGTGTTTTGGGTTTGTTTTAATGACCAAAGTATACAAATACCATAAATAAAGCAAAGACAGATTAATGAATTTTAATATATGGAAAACTCCTAATAGCAGATGTAGTTTTAGATTTGAAGCTTAAAACATTTTCACATCTTTGATTTCATATAATTATCACAAGAACATGGAAATCAAGGCGCTGCCACTAGACATTATTTTTATAAAAATAAACTTAGATTAAAGAATTCATAGCAGGCCCAAGCCCACACTAATAACAACAGGTGTTTCTTGACTGAGTCCTCTATCTCCATGTTCAGTATTAGTTTTTACCATCATACATTTACAAATTGAGGTAGAGATAACTGTATTTCAGATGTTCTTCAATGAGATACTCTTGGAAAATGATTTATACTTATTATATATCCATTGCTCCTTGGAAATACATTTTTCTTTTCTTTGTCGGTTTGTTTGTTTTTGTTTTGTACTATTCTATCAGCTGAGATAAATTATAACAAAGTACAAATGCAAAGTATCCCCCCAAAAAAGAGCTAGCAAATTGCCACTCTGTTAAAAACTGCCATGTCTTTTGGAAGAATAAAATTAAAAAAATAGGTGTGCCTGGGTGGCTCAGTTGGCTGAACTTCCGACTTTGGTTCATGATCTTGAGTTCACAAGTTCAAGTGTGGAGCCTACCTCAGAGTCTCTGTCACCCCCTTCTCTGCATCTTCCCTACTCATGCTCCCTCTCTCAAAAATACATAAAAACACTTTTAAAAAAGATATATGACCTGAAATTTCCAAACAAAACACATTTAAAGGATGTGAATATATAAACTAGTAAACTAATGCAACCATTTCTTTCATTTTGTAACTACTGTTGGTAATTTCTCAAGTCAAATCTCTCAATTGTGACTATACTTTATGTTGCTATTATAACTGTTATGTTATATAATTATCATACTGCATAACATGTACAACATATATATTAAAATATATATTAAACATGTTGATGTCAAAGACACATTTAGTCAAAAACTTTAGAACTTTTATAATTATTATTTGTACTTTATTTTTAAAATGATTTTTGAATATTAAAATATGATAACTAGAAATATTTTTGAAAATATTGAGAATTTTGAATCAAAAAAGCTATATCTTAAATATAGCTTTAGAATGTTTTAATAAACTAAAAAAACTTTTAATTAACTTAATGCAACTCTTTAAAATGTATGAACATTATATGCCTTATCAATAAATTTTAGACTGAGTTCATAGTATCAATTTGTTATAAAAAGATTGTGTTGCAGTTGTTAATTTTAATAACCTTAATCACTGAGTTATAAATGAAATAGCCAATGATTCATTAGAATATATCTTAGAAAGATTATATTTGCATGTTCAGTCAATATATTCACTAACAAAAATGTTGTATATAGTAATGTGTATATATATATGTATATATTTTTTTAATGTAAAGTCTACACCTAACATGGGGCTTGAATTCATAACCCCAAGATCAAGAGTCCCATGCTTTACTGACTAAACCCGCCAGGTACCCCAAAATATATATATTTTAAGTGCCAAAATAAATCTCCTAAAACTATCACCTTAAAAAATATCTTCTTGGGAGATAGATTTCCAAGGTCTTATGAATTACTCTAGCAAATATCAACTATGAGGTATTTGACTGTATTTTTAATGTGTAGGCACTTATTTCTTCTCCATAATAGAAGACTATATAAAATTATATTAAATGTTGTACATTATTCTATGATTCCAAGAAGCAATCCTTTATGGAGTTCCACATAGGAATCAAATTTACATTAACAACTCACTTCAGAATTATTAGCTTTCATAAAGCATGCCAAAACTTTGACTATTTTATCATTTACTAATCTAAATGTTCAATTACCCTGTACTTTCCGAGACACTACCAGAGTTCATTGTCTTTACTAAAAGTTCATTTCAAAATGTTATTGATTAGTATGAAAAAGTTCCCGAAGTTTCTACTAAACTTCATAAGCTTGATAGATAAACAGACATTTAATACTATTTTCCTTTGGCATTCATTATTTTAAAAAGTTTTTGTGGTAGAAAGCAATAATTTTTATGATTGCCTGGTAATAATTCTTTAGAATAAACAATATTACTGTAACAGTTTCAGTAAATATAAAAATTCCTCAATGCATCTGTAAAATAAAATTTAGATAAATGTTATTTCCAATTTTATGAAGTCCTCTTCTCTGCTTCACAGTGAGAACTTTACTTTGAATCTTATACTACTAAAGTATGTGATGATTTTCAAGTGTGTATGCACTTCAAGTAATTTCTTATTTTTTAATTATAAATAATATTTATAAAAAAATTAGGGATTTCAAAGCATTTTTTTATTTTAAACAAAAATTTAAATAAATACTAATAAAATACTTTTATTTTATCCCACTTACACAAAAGATATTAGGAAAAACTGAATCATACAATAATATTTCAGTTTTATGCCTATTTTAAATTTGTCTGATTCAAAATTGCATCGGGCTGGTAGTTCATGAAAGATTACTTTCCAATCTTCCTCTCAAATATTAATGTAAATATTTTTAAGGCAAAGACTCAAAATTGAAACTCATTGCAATAACATATAACCTGGATGATTTTAATACAATTGTATGAGACTGTTTAAACTGGCATGTTATGTTGGTTTTATAAAGTGGAGCTGACTACATAAAATCCTTCATCCTTCCTATGTTGTAGACAGTTGGTTTATTAGTAGGAATTATTTGTGGGTCACAGTTATTCAGGAATACAAGATATTTACCAATTAGAAAACAGAGTATTTTCTTTATGCTTCCAAATATTTCTCCAAAAACAACAATGGACCATTTGGTTCAATGTATGTTCTGAAAACAAATGATCATGAACAGGGAGAAGGAAAGCTAAGGTCTATGAAAAGCAGCTGCCTAGTAGTATTGGTAGGGTACTTCAGATGTGTACTGGGTGTGAGGACATATTGTTTAGTTCAGCTGAGATCCAGGCTAAAGAAAAGGAGATGATTCCTTCTCACTCTAGAACTGCCATGTTCTTAGACTTTTCCTAAAATGAATGGTGCATGTGCCTAGAGCTAGGAATGTTGGCCAGATCCGTTTTCAATGATTCCTTTCCATAACTGAGAAAAGGATTAGAAAGAGTGTAGCTCTATCCTTTACAACAACAAAGCTGAAAAACTAAAAATACACGGCCTTTATTTCACCATCAAAAACTGTGGCCTCAAGGAAAATAGTTACCCTGAATCTGAGGAAACATCACCAGAACTTGCTAGAAGTGACAAATAATTGCTCAAGGGTAAGTGTGGGCAAACCAGAGCAAATAGAAGCAGTAGAGATCAAATATGAAAAGGAAATCTATACCTATTTGCATGCTCTTATTCATGACTTTATTAAGTACTCATAAAAAATAGGCATAAGTCCTGGGAAAACACCCCTCATGATACAGGCCTGAGATAGGGAAAGAGTAACAACCCACAGGAAGGTGTGAAATGAGCTCAGATTCTTCTCCCTTATAAAACAAAAGCCTTAACTGATAACAGAAATAGACAAAGATGGTAAAAGAAAAGAATACTATAGACAAATATCCTTCGTGAAAACAGAAAGATCATCAACCAAATATTAGCATATAGAATCCAGAAATAGAGAAAAAGAATAATATATCACCACAAATCGGGTGAACCAAGGCTGTTTCAACATTTAAATTGTTTCCACAATTAAATTAATTCATCATCATAAGAGTCTAAAGAAGAAAAATAATTTTCTCATAGATATAGGACAAAACTTATTATCGACTGATGATACAATGAAAGAAAACTACGAAAACAAAGAGTTATAATGCTAAATATTTTCTCTCTGTAATTTGGTACATGATAAAGATGTTTTCTCTCAACACTCCATTCAACATCATACTGGAAATCCTAGCCAGTGTTACAAGTAACAAAACAAAACAGTAAAGAAAGAAATAAAAACAGATGGGAATAGGAAAAAAAGAAAACAACTATCTGTCTTTGTTTACAGATGACATTATTGTCTACTTTTTAAAAATTGAGCAAAAAATATCAAAAAAACTCTTAAAACTAATAAGTGACTTTAAGAAGATTGTAGGAAATAATATCAATGTGAAAATATCAATTTTATTCCCATATACTAGAAATAAACAGTGCCAAAATAATAGCAGCAACAAAAAAAGTAAAATTCTTAGGTATAAATATTTTAAAAATTGCAAGTTCTTTATATTAAAAATCATTGAGAATTCACAAATGAAATATTAGATAAAAGAGAAAGCTAAATAAATTCATGAATTGAAAGACTCAAAACTGTTAAGATATCAATCCTCTCATGTATAGCTTCATTATACTCCCAAACAAAATCCCCAGAGAAATTTTGTAGCTATTAACAAGCTCTTCCTAAAATTTAGTTGGAAATGCAAAGATACCAGGGTAACCAAAAAAAAGCTTTTTCCATGACTTAATAAAATCTACATCAATTAAGACATTTTAGTATGAGTAGACATACAAACACACAAATCAATGGAGCATACTAAAGAATCCAGTGACCGACCACACAAATATGTTGAGATTTTAGACAAAGCTATACTGGTGGGAGCATTTGGGCATCCACGTGCTAAAAGTAATATTAAAAATCTTTACCCATATCTTATACTTTAAACAAAAACGTACTCAAAATGGATCAGTCCTAAATGTAAAACATAAAAATGCAAAACCTCTACCTGCAAATTCTGGGAGAAAATTTTGATTGCAGTAGGTTAAGGATGGAGTTCTTAGATATAACACCAAAGCACAAAGGTATTTGCAATTCACATACTTGACAGATAAGTTGTATTCATAATACAGAAATCTCAAAGCTCAACCACGAAGAAGCAAATATCTAATTAAAAATGAAAAAAAAATTTGGATAAACAGTTAAACAAGATATATGGATAATAATAAGCACATAAAAAGAAACAATAAATTATTGGGGAAATGCTACTAAAACTACAATGCAATATTATTACAACCTATCAGAAGTGACTTTTTAAAAAGCTGACAACACTAAGTGTTGGTAAGGGTGCAGACCACACATTACTGATGCAAATGCAAAATTAAAATAGATACTTTGTAAAAAAGCTTTTTTTTTGCAAAGTTAAGTACATACTTAAGATGAAAATTAAAATTAAATACATACATACAATCCAAATGTCCTTCACTCCTTGAATCAATCTAAACAAAAGGGCAGTATGTTTGTACAACAGAATACCACTGGCAAATAAAAAGAAACAAACTATACACACAACATGAATGAAATTTAAACACATCTTACTAAATGAAAGAAGCAAGACTCAAAAGGTTATAAAAATGTATGATTCATTTATATAGCATTATATAAAATGCAAAATGGTAGAAATGGGAAAAGATTAATAGTTACTGGTAGTTTGGGGGTGGTAGGAAAAGTCTGCTATAAAGAGTTGGCAGAAGGAAATCTTTTCAGGTAATGACACCTTTCTGTACCTTGAACGATGCTTTCCAAGGTACAAAGGATAATGATTTGACCAAGCATTTTGCCATGAAATAACTGGGCCAAAGCTTTTCTGCTTACAATATCAAAATATTTTATCCATACCTCCCTACATTGGTCATTAAACCAAGACCTCATTTTAGGTTTGGTACCAATATTTTATTTGTTGAATTAAGTTTAACTGCAAACACAAAAAAGCATCCAAGGATATAAGTTAAGGGATGCATATTAGTTTTAACTCTCTTGAAAACACATCTGCAGGTATGCTGTATTAGGACTGATATAGCGGAAATATTTTTCATCACGGCTCAAACCTTTCGTCTTTTGATTCCACCATCTTTAGCTTATGTTTTCATTCTCAAGATTAACATCTGACATTCTATGTCAGACCACCCATCATCATGCCCAAATCCTAATTCTATGCCAAAACAATAGAGTTGAAGACCAGAGCAATCAAATGAAAGTGCGCTGAAGCAGCATTTTAGTATGATTTGAGAGTAAACAAAGGTTTTAAATTCTGAGGAACTCAACAGTTCTTGTGAGTTGGTGGAAACTGAGCTTCCTGAAAATCTTTTATTAATATGTGCTTGCAGTTTCCTGCAGGAGAATTAGAAATCTGGGCTTTTCAAAGGTTGCTTGAAGCAAATGCTACCAGAAAGCTGAAGAAGAGTGCAGTAGGAGTTCCCAAGCTTATGAGTTTATGTTCCTTAACTGTCCCACAAAGAAAACAGCTCTCAGGGTGATAAGAAGGTGACTCCCGTTCGTCTACTTTGCCTGAAGACTGCTCTAGAGTCTGAGGATGGTCGCAAGGCCTGGTGGAAAAGGCACCATACATGGGTGTCCTTCCTCACATCCTGGGTCTGCCGGACTGCACCATCTGTGTCTTTGGCTTCGTACTAAGGACCCTGCCTTGTTGGGGCGCTGGGGAAAGGAGAGGCAGTCCTTCTTCCTCAGATTTCTGGGGAGAGGAGAACATTTCCATATTGAAAACCCTCCAGGCTCCTTTTCTTTAACAGACTTTATCAGGGTGGAGGAATAAATACGTGTTCACTTTAGGTTCTACAGGGACATTGTGAGAATATATTTCTGCTATTGTTTTAGTATTGTCTTTTTGTTGTTATTATTATTATTACATTATATTACATGGTAATTAGTATTACAGTCTCTGTAGGAAGCACATATTCTTCAGAGAGAGCCATGTATAAAAATTTCTGTCCATGAGAAGCCTAAGTTGTCCCAGTCTGCCGGTGACTCAGATAGGAAGGCTTTCTACCTCAGACATAAAGTCTGAGTCTGTCAATTTAGCCAGAACCTAAAGCCACATTTCCAAATCAGCATTGGTGGCAACAGAGACATCTGTTCATCTCCTGTGTCTCACCTTCACCACTTGTTCCAAATATGAGAAAGAAAGAAAGAAAGAAAGAAAGAAAGAAAGAAAGAAAGAAAGAAAGAAAGAAAACCATTTTATTTATTGTCCTTTCAAACTCCCACGCATATAGCATGCCCTTATATCGCCTATAGTGTGCCCTTATATCCCCTATAGCGTGCCCTTATATCCCCTATAGCGTGCCCCTATATCGCCTATAGCATGCCCTTATATCGCCTATAGCATGCCCTTATAATAAATGACTTGTGTGTGTATAGTTTCCAGCCAAGTCATGTTTAATAGTTAAAATGAACTTTTGCACCTTAGTATGATGTCGTTTCTTGCATGGACTTTGGCTTTTGACAAATAGTTGATTCAGCTCAGAGCCATCAATAAGAGAAAATCAAATTCTGTCAGTTACAGGGGACCCACAATAAATAATCAATAGCAGCTTGGACTGGACTCATGTTAGGGGGCCGTGTAGGGGAAGCAAGCAGATTTCAGCAGAGAAAAATTTAACCTGCAATTGAAAACCAGGTGCAGAAAGAGGCAGCAGTAGACACAGCTGTGCATTTAAGACCCTTTGTGCTGTGATGTTAGCCTTTATTTTGTTTTGCCTCATTAGCCTAGATAGCATCACTTTTCCAACTCCCGCAGCTCCACACGAGGAATGCTGTGTGCGAGCAGCCCTGACTGCAGAGGACCGAGCTCCCATGCTTGCCTCTGGTTTGTTATCTGTGATTAACAGGAATGTCGATTTCCATATTTCTGACTCCATGATGGAAACCTGACAACAGCATCACCCTCTTCTCTCTTTCAGGTAATGATCCAATCCTCTTCCTTTGACACAAACTGTGTGAGAAGATGACAGAGGGAAAATTTCAAATTGACCAGAAAACAAAGTGTAATTGCCACAAGGAAGCTGAAGGCTTTTCCTTTACACCATCTCTGCTCTACTCAATATCATTTTTTTTTTTTTACTAGTTCTGTTCATGATGTATGCCTTTCTTTTTCCTTTGGTTGAAATCCCTGGCAATTGTCTCACTATATTTATAAACACTCGTATTGCATTTGGCATGATATCCATCATTTTCCATTGTTCCTGTCCTGTCTCTTGTTTTCTGCTGTCTCCTGTTTCTTAGTGAACACCTCGGGCCTCTCCTATGGGCCAAAGATTCCTAGCACTCGGCTCACTCTACAGGATAGATGCTCACTACAGACAAGGAAATAATAACAACAATCTTAACAACACAATTAGAATTTAAAAAGCTAAATATTTTCTTAGAAACTGAAGATGCTATTAACATTATTCAATACTTCTGTCACTTAAATGACTGCAATCATTTTCCCCCTTAAAATGTATTGAAAATGTTTTCTTTTACTGTTTCCTTGTATCACCAGCCTATGCTGTAAACCTTTAAATTCGCCTTCTTTATTTCCCTTTGCTGTGTTTGTTACCCCCAAAGAGAGAAAATGTACATTAGTTCTCTGCGGTGCTGCACTTGAATAGACCACAGAGAAATGCAGTGTTAGATTCCTGATCAGTGGGTACTGGGAAGGAACTTTTATCTTTAATCTTTCATAAGATTCAGGCAAGTTCTTATGATTTCAGTGATGGATACTGTGTAGTGCTCAGAATGGTGGCATTGTCTTTATATGTGTATTTAAGTTTATTTTCCATTCAATGAAAATAAGTCCTTACCCAGAAAGTTCTTCATCTCTGAACCAAAGAGAGTCCTAATGAGTCAATTGCCCCTCAATCATGCTGATGTGTGACTGAATAAAGTTCAATGTCAATTTGGTTTCCCTCTATAAGAACTACAGCGATTTTCTCTTCCATGTCTCTTATTGAATTTATATGTATCTTTCATTCTGAATGTCACTTTCTTAACTGTACTAATTCCTTTCAATTTTCTTCAATTTTAAAATTCCCACAGATTTTTCTTCATTTCCTTCATTTACCCTTGTTATTATCTGTAGACCAATGGCTGTTGTGGGAAAAATAAATGATTTTTACAGTTGCAAAAATTACCAAAAACAGATTTTGTCACAGGTTATAATTTAATCTGGTACCCCTGGCTGAACAGTGAGAAATGACAGAGAGTGTGGGGAAGAAGCATCACATTTTTGATGAGCTGAGTGCTTGATATTATGTTGTTTTTAGGGACATCATAGAAGAGTAAAACGAAGGCTTCATCTCTGTGAAGAAGGGAAGTTCAGAAGGAAGGATGAATATTTTATCTTCCTTTCTCCCAAAGTCAAAATTTGACTCAGATCATATTAATCCCCCCACGCTTCACCTTCAAGTTCATAGAGGGTACAAGAGACTCAGAGTTTCTTGCGCCACAACAGAAATAGAGAAGCCCTGGAGTGAGAGCACAGAGGCTCCTCTTACAGGTAGATGAAGCACAATCCCACTGTGTCCACACACAACATGAAAAATTATCTTTTCAAGTGAAATTCCCAAGAGCAGCATCTAAGATAGGAATGTGGTGCAGATTGAGAGGCTTTCCTTCAGTACAAACCCTTAAGGTATGGAGTAGAGGAAGCTACAGAAGGAGAAAGAGATGAGAAGTGATGGAGTGTTAGCCTTGGTCTGACTCACAAGGGGAAGACTCAACCACAAGCACCAGACAGCTGCTCCCTCCCCTTCAGGCAACAGAGTTAGATTTTTTAACCCATATGGCAACCCATCATTGGCAATGGGCTATCGTGGGAGGGATAGAGGGGACAAGTTCCCAGTGTAGGTGGTTCTCAGTTGCTGAGAACAATAATCAGAAGAAGACTTTAGGAGCTAACACTCATAGCACTGCAAGACACGGGACAGGGTATAATGGCCTCAGGGTATCTGCTCCAAGGACCTCTTCTGTTTCCCTCCATCCCACAGTACAAACTGTTGCTGGATATCTCTTATTTCTTTCAGAACAGCTGTTCCGGTCCAGAAACCAGGGTAAGAACAGGCACAGTAGGTGAGGACTAAACTGAATCTAGATCAGATAATTATTCTACAAGATTACTTAGCTGTTAGTGTCATTACAAAGCATCTGTAATCTTATGCTGGATGAAATAACCACACATCCATTGAAAATATATACTGTTTAGTGAATGCTACCATATCATGAGAGGAAACCAATTAGTTAATAAAAAGAAAATAAAATCCAAGGAAATGATATTCAGATAGTGGAAATAAAGGAGATATGTTAACTGTCTTAATGTACTATATTGAAAGTCACATTTTGGGGGCTTTAAAAATTTTTTTTCACAGTAAATTGTAACACTACCAAATAGTGAATGTACTTCTCAGTGACTCCTCTCTGTACTTCCAATACCTTTAATTCACCCTTACAACTACTGCAAAGGCTCAGTGCTCTCCTGCCCAGAACATCTCCTATGTTAACTCCTCCTCTATGTTCTACAAAGCACCTTATGTTCTAACCATGGCTGCTTCCCTCACTTTCTTTCAAAATAAATGTCCTATATGTCTTTTAGCCTGGATCCAAACTTGGCTATAGTGTCCTTTAAATGGCTTAGATTAAAAATTTACCATGTATCGGGTCACCTGGGTGGCTCAGTCAGTCCGGTGTCCAACTTCGGCTCAGGTCATGATCTCACGGTCCGTGGGTTTGAGCCCCCGTCAGGTGCTGTGCTGACAGCTCTGAGCCTAGAGCAGCCTGCTTCGGATTCTGTGTCTCCCCCTCTCTCTGCCCCTCCCCTGCCCTCTCTCTGTCTCTGTCTTTCAAAATAAAATAATAAAGACATAAAAATTATTTTGAAAATTTACCCTGTATATCAACAGCTGCCTCCACTTTTTTTTTTTAATGTAAAGTTATGTGGAAGATAATTTAAGTCAGAGACCCATCCAACAGACCCAACACCACAATGCTTACTTGTTGGGCCTACCTTGAGGTTGGTTTTTGCTTTTCCTTATATTATGGGCTTTATTTCAGAGTTTTAACCTTGTAAGAAAAGCACATTCACATCCTGATATCACATTCCTGAGATTAAGAAATAAAAATTAAGAATTACTATGGACTTACATTTAGCACTGGTTTCCAAATAACAATATAAGAATTTCTACATGCAAATCAAGTGGAGGCTTTAAAAGTAAACTTTCTCCTATCTTCACGGCAGAAGGTAGTTTTGTAACTCAGAGCAAGGTATCTGCCACAGTTAGGCTCCCAGTCTTCCCACAGAAATTGAGAGAGAGAAATTGATTTTCCTTGATTATATTTCAAGAGATGCCTCCCAGATCCTTGAGAGAGACAGGTCTGGGTTTTAAAACTGGCCAGAAGCCTTTTAAAAAAAAAAAAAAAATTTGCATCTCAAAGAGGCAATGAAAAGACTTACAATTACAAGTTTTCTGAAGTATATTTCTAAGAAAAGGTAGTTCAGGAGTTTAGAGGAGCCTCCTAACAGTCAAGCTGAGGGGAACATTCAAGCTATCTTGGTTGGAATTCTGACTTTCTTCATATTTCTGCTTAAAAGTCACTTTGCCTCTCTCACTTTCCCTGGCTGGTCTCTACAAAATAACCTTCCCCACCGCTCCCAGTATTCCCTTGTCCCCACTGCCCTGCTAAGTCTTCTCCCTGGAAAATATTGCCATCTCAAACATTACATATTTACTTTGTGTTAGCTATCTATTGCCACAGAATGCAGCATAGCCAATAGAAAACCTCAGAAGCATATACTAAAGGGGGTTTGGAGAGCCATTATTCCTTAGCCTCCTCACTAATCGCTGGTGATAAAGTGATAAATAAGATTGATACTGTCTGTGTCTTTAAAGAACTTACCTGTTTATTTGTGTGAAGAATGTTTTCTGAAGCCCTTTTATATGTAAAAACATAACTGTATCTTAAAAACATCCTTCTTGAAATGATCATTTAGATTTTGATACTTTGTTGATAATTAGCCTGGATATTTGAAAATCATTCCCTCCACAGTGCCTCCCCCACCCACTGCCATCCTACCCCTCTCCCCAGACCTTTTTCAGCCTTTCCTTTATCTCAGGAATTGTCTTTAAACTGATTTTTCCTTCTGTTACAATTGATCATTTTGTTTTGTTGTTTTCTTTTTCTTTTTTCTTTTTCTTTTTTCTTTTTTGCATTCAAGTATAATTAACATACAGTGTTATATTAGTTTCAGGTATATAATAAAATGATTCAACAATTCTACACATTTCTCAGTGCTCATCAAGATAATGCACTTTTTTTTAAGTTTATTTATTTATTTATTTATTTATTTATTTTGAAAGAGAGAGCAAGCATGCATTACACATGTGTAAGCATGGGAGGAGCAGAGAGAGACAGGAAGAGAGAGAATCCCAAACAGACTCCATGTTCAGCACGGAGCCAGACATAGGGCTCAGTCTTACAACTGTGAGGTTACGACCTGACCCAAAATCAAGAGTTGGATGCTTAACTGACTGAGCCACTCAGGCCTTCTTTACGTCTTCTTTATCCGCTCATCTCTTGAGCTGTTTCCAAATCTTGACTATTGTAATAATGCTGCAATAAACAGAAGAGTGCTACAGCTTTTTGAATTAGTGTTTTTATTTTCTTTGCATAAATACCTAGTAGTAGAATTACTGGATCATATGGCAATTCCATTGTTGGAAAACTATGGATACTGAAACAAGCACTGTTGTGTTTTCTTTCTTTCTTTCTTTCTTTCTTTCTTTCTTTCTTTCTTTCTTTCTTTCTTTCTTTCTTTCTTCCTTCCTTCCTTCCTTCCTTCCTTCCTTCCTTTCTTCCTTCCTTCCTTTCCTTCTTTCTTTCTCTTTCTCTCTCTCTCTTTCTTTCTTTCTTTCTTCCTTTCTTTCTTTCTTCCTTTCCTTGCTTCCTTCTTTCTTTCTTTCTTTCTTTCTTTCTTTCTTTCTTTCTTTCTTCTTTTGTTCTTTCCAATTGTTTACCCCTTGAAACTGTTCAAGCTGCATTGCTTCCCTTATGTAGAGGTCACAGGTTCTGTTAGCTTTCATCTTTAGTCTCCCTTTTTGCCATAGTATGGGAGAATTTTGCTTACCATCACTGATTTAATTGTCCATAGTAGTAATTCTCCTTATTACTGTATCCATTTTTTTAAAAAAATCAATTTATTTTGTCCTTTGCACTACTTTTTACAATTTTGGACTGTTTTATTTTCAATGTAAACTGTCCTTCCCCACCCTTCTGCCAAGGCATTATCTAATAACATTTCAGTTAAACTTTGCACTAGCCAGTACTCTTTACATTATTTTTATAAAATAAATTCTACAAAAACTCCAGCAGATGTTCATAGCTGATGCTAGTAGTAGTGGTGTTACTATTTTTCATTGTTTAATTATGCTTTGGAAGAGGGAACTTTTATGGTTCAGCTTTACTCTATCATTTTCAATGAGAATTTTTTGAACTCTAATTTATTCTTTCCTTGATCATTAGACTTTATGAATACAGATTAAGTTTTGTCATTGCCAAACTATCAGTGACTTTTCATTTCACAGTAATAGAATTAAATCCAAATCACCTCTAAAGAAATCTACTATATGCCTATGCCTGAATTTACAAATTTGCTGCCTCCACGTACTCTGCATGGAACCTCTGGGCTAACCACAGAACCATTAACTGTCACCTATCATCATACCATTTAGTCATCCCCCTGCTAGTTTTTACAGATTATTACCCAGACCTGAAGTGTACCACACGTCTCTACCTTCCATCAATTTTTAAAATCCACAAACATTTATCTCAAAGATATAGCCTTCAAAAAGCTTTTTCTCATTCTTCCACTTGAGTATCTTTGTCCTTCTCTTATAAGACTCCTTGTCATGTGTATGGTTGTCTGTGAGGCCTATTAGCATTACTACGATTTTAAGATTTTCTTATGGAGAAGGTTACTTTTAGATCATATATATCTTCAGGAAAAAAATGGTAGAATTTACAATATGCTGACTTTTCAGTACATATATGTGGCATGTAAAGGGACATGGTTTTTTTGGGTCTTCAAATATTTCAGTACCTGTGCAAGGCCTACTAAATAAAGATAAATCCTTAGTATAGTATTAACTCTACTCTCTCTCTTGTTTTCTGGTAGTCAGAATTAAACCGCAATTTACTTTTTGTTTAACTTGCCCATTTACTAATATTCCAGACAAATTATGAGAAACTTGCCAACTCTAGAAGAGCAGATGTCCACAGCTGCTCCTAGTAGTAGTGGTATTACCACATTTTCCCATTTGATGTATTTACTCATGTATTCTTGTCTTAGAACATCTTTACGGTGGAAACAATAATTCCATTATTTAGTGATGAGAGTAAATGTCCTTTTCTTCACTTACGGCTTCATTATTTACCTCATTCTTGATAATTCTTCCTTTTCAATTTCCTATGATTTTTCATTCACAATATATATCGCATTTTGGTTTGTATTACTATCAATATTTTCTATTGTTTAATTTCCACTCTCACGGAGGCATTACAAGTAATAGAACTGAGAGGTTTTGTTCACTTTTATAGCCGTCTCAGAATACAATTCATGGTTTTGCATATATGAAAGATACCAAACAACTATTTTAAATTTATTTTGATAAATATCAAAACAATACTCTTCTAATAAAAACCATTCTGTATGTTAAAATTGGTTGAAGTAGGGGCACCTGGGTGGCTCGGTCGGTTAAGTGTCTGACTTTCGCTCAGATCATGATCTCGCAGGTTGTGAGTTTTAGCCTTGCGTTGGGCTCTGTGCTGACACTTCAGAGCCCGGACCATGCTTTGGATTCTGTGTCTCCCTTTTTCTCTGCTTCTCCCCAGCTCATGCTCTGTCTTTCTTTTTCTCTCTCAAAATTAAACCAAAAAAATTAAAAATGAGATATAATAAATTACCTCCAATTCAAAATAGTGTAATGGATATAATATGATTTGCATAAAAGGTGGTACTTCTATCTACTCATATACTCTTCTTTTGTCTTTTTATGGAGAGAAGCTTTTAAATAGTCTGTAGCATGTTGCACCTGGTTAAATTTTGTTTTATAACTGCAAAGCTCTACATCAGTGTATATGGAAAATTCTAGTTCTTATGCTGACTATAACCGAGAGATTCTTCCGTTTTCAGTGCAAGATTCTAATGCTACCAGTTTCCCATGGCATGGATGTAAAGTGGTATTAAAAACATACACACCATTTATTAGTCATCCACAAAATGAATCTTGTTAGATTAAAACACAATTTTTTCCATTACTGGTCTACACTATTTTTTACACTATTTTAAACCTTTTTATCTTTTATTACCCATACAACTGGAAAACAAAACACCTTTTTTCTGTCATGAAAGAATGTAAGTTCTAATTATAGCCAAAGAAACATAGTCTTCAAAAGGATACATTTTTCCTTATTCCAGTCATCAAAAACACCATAAAACTCTATTGCGGGTATGGATTGTGTGTGTGTGTGTGTGTGTGTGTGTGTGTGTGTAACACATATATATGTGTTTATCTATATTATATATATATATTAAACATACATGTATATTTCCATTTGACCATGGCCAAGACATAATAGAGTAGTAATTCCCAAAGACTTAATTTGTCTATTTTGATGTTGCTGATTAACAACACAAACTGCTATTTGAAGTACACTGGTGCCGTGCATTTTATATTTTTGTCATTGCTATTGATCCCCAAAGTAAACTCTTCCTATATAATAGTTCTATTCATCTTTGCATTTTCAGAACATGAGTAATATGTGGTTTATACTGTTGGAGACAGTTTTATGGAGAGTTTTATAATATATGTGAAAATCTTCACATATGTTATAGGTCATCCAGAGGAATTCTATCAAGAAACCTACATCATAAAGGCACCAATAGATGACAAGTCAAAGGAAGAAAAAATTGGGTGCAAACCCACTCAATTTTTGCAGCAAATCTTCCCACCTTTGAGTACATTTATTCTCACAAATAGAGAAACCTCAAGACTAGTAAATAAGGAGTACTGACTTCAGAAAACAGTAGAATACTACAATGAATTATTCCCCAAGTGATAGATTAGAGTTCACTTTTTGGAATTTATAAGGGTATTTTTGTAAAGGAAAATTCAGATTTAGTAAATTTTCCAAGTTAAGCTTCCATTACAATATATTTAACATTCTATAGAAAACAAAACCCTGCAAAGTTCAAAGGTAGAAAAGCTGTTGTTATTAATAAAATAAAGTGTGAATAATTACTTAGAGGAAAAGAATAAATTGGAGAGAAGGTCATGATCACTGCAAACAAGTGGATTTGCTCATGAGTCACACAGGGCAGAGGGTGTCTGAGCTAGCTAACTCATGTTCCTCTAAAACAAACAAATAATAATCAAAAAACAAAACTGTTCAGGACTTGAAAAATAAATAATGTTCTCCAGAACACACAAAAAGTAGTTTACCAACCAAAATAATGTAAAATATAAAAGAACTACAAAAAGTTACATGATATGAAAAGCATTACTTTCATTTTTTAAGCATAGTAGTATATTTGAAAACCAGTTTTAATCTTGTTGTTCCTACTTTGAGACAATTTCTGAGTATACAAGTGGTGACCAAAAGGTTAATGACTATGTGAAGGTAACTTTACTTGTAGTCAACTAATTTCAGAAGCAAAATTATAAAAATAATTTTAATATTTTCTAGCAGAAATAGCCTTAATTTGTATTATAGATTTATTTTATACCCTTAATTTGGATAGATGCTTCCAGTTGTTAGTACTTAGGGTCTATGAAGTTTGAAAAAGATCTTGACTGTTAATTTTTTAATATAGGAATATATCTAAACTTACCTGTTCTTTCAACCAAGTATAAAATCTTTTTGTCATCACCAAAGAGCAACTATCACACAAGAGCCACAAAACAACCAAGTAGACAGAATGATTCAGCTACTTGACATCAACCATCTGTCATTGACCACCTCAGGCTGGTACATGGGTTCATGAATGCAATTTTGGGTTTGGATTTGACTTTCCTTCCCATAGTTCTGACAACAATAATCTGAGAGCTTACAGAGTATTTCATCTACTGGCAAGGGATCTTGCATGACATAATTATAGAGCAAGGAAACTTTTTACATATATGAGTATGCAATCTACTTTTACCACATGCCATATCTTTAAGAAGCTACCAGTCTGAGAGAGCAATAAACAAGCCTTTGAAGACACTGCTGTAATGCCAGCATGGAGATGATTCTTTGAGAAGATCTGTTGTCATCATCCATGGCAACGTTGTGGTGCTATGTCCCCAAAAGGTTCATACAAGGTCTGGGTACTGAGGGATTCAAGTGGAAGAAGTTCTGCTTACCATTACTCTTTGTGACGTATTGCTGGCCAGGGGTAAGTGATGTTGGTGGTGCCTCTTGTCCTTGCATTCTGTACTGAGAAGATTTAAAGATTCTGTTTCCCAGAGGGAAACCTCTTCCATCAGTGGACAGATCAAGAATTAAACTTTATAGGATGGCTGCCATCCAATTAATTGGACTCCGTGCCAAGGGACCAGTAGGCAAGGAAAGGAGACATCACCCTGGAAGATTATTGACTGATCATCAGGAGGAAGTGCAGCTGCTGCTACCCAGCAGCGCAGAGAGGAACAGGCTTGGCATCGAGGCAGTGGTTTGCCAGTGTAAGCTCGACAACCGATTCATCAGAGCCTGCTCTACACCTCTCTCCCCAATTCCTTGTTCAGTTACACAGTATTAAAGGCTTTAAACCAGCTGTGGTTGGAATATTTCACTATAGAAATTGGAAAATGCTTTGAAGCAGGGCTTTTATTTACTTTCTTTCCAGAGAGCTAGTTGTTAAACATTTGCCAGGACATCCTTCATCCAAGTGAGCTCCTGAGCCATCTCCTGGTACTCCCTTAATCAATTAATTTTTTTTTTTTTACTTTTAATTTTGAGAAAGAGACAACGTGACCAGGGAAAGGGGTAGAGAGAGAGAGGGAGACACAGAATCCTAAGCAGGATTCAGTCTCTGAGCTGTCAGCAGAGCTCACGAGGGTTCAGATCCACAAAACCAGGAAGATCATGACCTGAACCAAAGACGGATGCCTAACTGACTGAGCCACTCAAGTGCCCCAACTCCCTTAAGCAATTTTAATTGAAATTACTTGGTACAGTCACAGCATGAGAAGGGGTTGGTGATCAGGTACCACAAAACAGTGTCCAGGTATCCTACCAAGTAAGGCACTTAGATACCTCCGCTTATCTAGATTAGTTATAGGGGAATTTGGACTTGATATCAGAAGAAAAAGATAATAATTATCTTAAAACCAGTTACAGCAGAGAGAACTGTGGTTTTCCCCACTGAAAAGTTTTATTTTTAAGTTTTTAAAAAGTTTATTTTTAGGTTTTTCCAGAAAGAGAGACTGACCAAAATGCCTGAAGATGCCTTCCCAGATGTATTGAATTTATTATACTATATAAGTGGATTCAAAAGGTGCAAAATGTAGGTTGTAGTGAATATTGTCACTTTCCACCTAGATTCCCCTCCAGGACAGAGGCACTCACCTTCCAGCTGCTGGGATTATTGGCTACCGAAGTCCATCCACGAGAATTCTTCTGGAGCTAAAATACGCCTTCTCTCCAGGGCCAGCCATCTCACGTTCAGGGACTCTCATATGATTCCAGTAAGGTTTCACTGAATTTTACCATTAAAGCCATCCTTTTGCCTTAAACAACAACAACAAAAATATTTTTGGCTAGATGTTTAAATGTGTCTATAAAGATAGAGTATGTGACTAAAAGGAGCTTCTGGATGAGATTGTAATGCTCTGATGAGTGTATGTTGTGCACGCACGCGCCAGCACATGCTTGCAACTCAACTGCTTTTTAATAAATGGTTAAATTCACTTAAAAAATCAGCCTTGTATTTGCTTTCCTTTGATATGTTACCTGATAGTGATATCGTAGGAGAGAAGGTATCTCTTCCTCATTTATCTTCAATTATTGAAGCTTACTTATAGTTATAATACTAACATAATTAGTGCAAACACCATATTAGCTTGGTCATTTTGCCACACTTGATTTCCTTCTTGAAAATGCTAACTGGAATCTGAAGCCCGGCAGCAAACAAGTCATGAATTGGGTTAAATTATTACTCTCACAACTGTTGTCATCCACATCTGTGGAAAATGAAGACGCCAAGGCCAAGAAAGAAGCTCCTTTGAGGACAAGAAAGGGAGATCAGTTGGCTGCATTATTTCTTATACTATAATTACTATGAAGATCTTGCAATTAAGAAATTAATTTAATTGGCTACATGTAGAAGGTTAGGAGATGGGATATACTATCTGCCTTCCTTTATCTCCTAAATAACTCAGAATCAAGGTCTATATACTCTCCCTTATTCCAGATCTCCTGCCAAAAGTTGCTCAAAAAGAAACTGCTAATTATCTATCCTAATAATAATAATCACATAAAGGCACTGTACCATATAATCCCATAGAGAATAAAAATTTATTATGAAATGAAGTTTATTTTTAAATCAAATCCTCTATTTACCTTGCCAAAAATTCTGCTTAGATTGTCATACTAAAACTCAGTTTTTGGTTTCACTGTTTAATGGTTTAACTAAAATACTTATTAATATTTAGGGATTATTCATTATGAAACTGGATACTGTTTAACCAAGAACAAACAAACATGTACTAAAGATGGAAAGAAAAAAGCATCCCGTGTTCCTTAAAACTGCTCTTTAGTTGTTGTCATGGGAAATTTGCCCATAATTCTTAGCATAATATCTATTTATGTTAGTTTTGTCTTTAATTTTTCCAAATAGCATAAATTACCTTACTTTATAGCCATCCCCGTTGGTTGTAAAGAACCCAGGAATGAAGAGATATGCTTCCTTGTTTATAGTTAGGAAAAACAATTACATGCAAAATAGCATACAGGGTAAAACACTATCAGTGCATATCATTTACTGCATGGTTGTTACTTTGTTTTACTTTTTGTCATGTATATTTTGTATGCCATATCAACTTAATCAGAAGAAATAACAATAATTTATGTTTGGAATAAAAAGGTCTCATGGAAGTTAAGTAAATTTGGGGGTGCCTGGGTGGCTCAGTTGGTTGAGTGACTGACTCCTGATTTTTGGCTCAGGTCATGTTCTCATGGTTGTAGGATAGAGCCCTGCATTGGGCTCTGTGCTCATCATGGAGCATGCTTAAGATTCTCTCCTTTCCTCTCCCTCTTTCCTTCCCTTGAGCACATGTGCACATACATTCTCTCTCTCTCTTAAAGAAGAAGAAGGAAAAGGAGGAGAAGGAGAAGGACGAGAGGAAGAAGAAGGAGGAAAAGAAGAAAAAGAAAAAGTAAGTTTTCCCATCACAAAGTCAAATTTTGAATCAAATTCTACTGATGTGACCATGCTTGAATTTTTTCATCATCTTATTCATGAATAAACATGAAGGTATATATTTTTGTAACACAGTATAATGCATAAGAAACATAAAGGGGGATGAACTGAACACTTGTATTGTTTTTAGCATTCTCTCTATACTTATTTAAAAGAATAAGAATCAAGTTTCATTATAAATAGAAATCACTATTTAAATTTAAAAAATCCCATTGAGGACTTGCCAATACCATGACATTTGGATCTTTTTAAATGAAATATTTATCATTAGTAGGGTGGTGAAAAACAAATAATGTCAAACCTAGATATTTATATTAAAATATATATGTGTAAGTGCAAAAATAAAAAACTTGGTATTTTTAAAATTCCATTAAAAGAATATATTAATAATATAGCTATTTTTAATGTAAGAGTATTATAGGGGAATTGAGACACTGAAAAACAGGGAAGAATTCACTAGAAGCATTGCTCATCTAACTTTTGATAAGTGAGAAGATGCTTGCTGTCTAAACAACCAGAGAAAGAGAACACCAGTATAGAAATAGGAATTACAGTTTTGTAAGAAGGAATTCAGTTGGTTCAAGACACTACAAAAGCCCCTAGTGGAACCATCAGGGGTAAAGGATAAATTGATACACTATGACAACAAATTGTTTCCCTAAGTGGCCTGTAATTTCTACTAAGAAGTTCATGTAATTTGGCTCTAACTTTTAACCCAAATAAATGGTAACATAGTGACATTTTAGGCTAGCAGTTCTCAATATCAAAGGTGAAGAGTCTTCCCTAATCTCCACTACACATTTAAGAATTCAGGATTTGTTTACAGCAAGTAAGAATCTAGTAACTGACAGACCCTGGAATCCTGAAGATGCTACAATTATAATACAGACTGACTCCTACTCCTGATGTATGTCATATGACATATGAAATGACCCAAGGGCATGGGAAGGGGTTGGGTCATGGTATTACTGACTACAGAAGAAAGTAGGCTTGCTGACTCCCAGCCTACTGACCTGGGGGCTTGATTTGCACTGAACATTAGTATATGTGCTCTTCTCCCTGTGTGCTCCTTCTTCCTTAGGCCTTAAATACCACCACCACCACTTCCCTTATGACTTGCCCCACTTCTCACCTGTTCCATTTCTTCTTTCTGACAATCCTTCACGTAATTCCAGGGAATACAGCAGGGGTCATTTAACTCAATTTTCCTTCCCTCTTCTGATTTGAGTTGCTCCATTTAGCCAGGTATTCATTCAGGTGAAAAACTGTGGTCAAGGTTATTCTTATTCCAAACTTTTTCCATTTCTGCTATGAATGCTCCAAGTATATACTTGGTTACTGAGCCCTCTCCTTTTCTTTGTATTAACCTTAAAAATAAAACTGTCAGTTATTTCACCAGCAAAAATGGGTTTATTCAAAAATAGCAGAGAATTACATTTCTGCACAAGCAAACTACAGCAAAACCACAGGCAAGTCTGGAGAACAAAGGAGGGGGAAAGCTCTTGTAGAGGAGAGGTAGGCAGACCTGGAAAGACTTATAGATAAAAGTCCTGGGGAATAAACTTGGAGTTTGAAGTATAGTTGCTTTTCACTGAATGAGTTGTAAAAGTCTTCCATTGGCCGGACTGATGCCAGCTGAGGAAAAGAACTCTTCATTCTACTGTTGGGATAGTAAAGTAATTAAAGTAATATAGACTTGCAAGGGAATTTTCTTCTTGTTGGATCTGCCATTGACAACCAGTGATATGATGTGAGTGCTCCCCCTGCTGGCTTCCTGACTCCATTTTAAAAGAAGTTTTCTTACTAATTTTGCCACTTGAGGTACCGCTTTGTTGTAAATGAATGAAATTGCATACTCTCAGAAGTGAGACACCTTATATGTCAGACAATTATGCTTGCATTTGAAGATGAAGCCTTCATATCAACAGTTTGGCTGCATCTGTTGAGCCTGTAGTGATGGCAGAAAGGTCTTCCCCAGATGTCGAGATCACTCCATCCTTGTACGGTTTTAGAATTCAGAAGCCAAGGCATGGCGTCCAGATTACTCTACTCTCTTGCTGCCCATGTGCATGGACATTTTATCCTCCTGAAGCTCTGTTTCTTCTTGGATAAGACGGTCACAATAATACTTTTTCTTTTCTTGTGAATTGTAAACATTTTTGAGTTTGAAAATTCTTTCAAAATCACCAAGATGAATCCCTTACTCTTCAATCATTGCATCAGTGTTAATTTAGATGAGACCACCGCCAAAAAGTGGAGAGAGCACAGAGCCCTGGGAGGATATTACACTGGGGGGGGAAGAGAAATGTAGCAAATAGGAGGTAGGAAGAGAGATTTCATAGTCATGGATATGGAACCATAGAGAAGGAATGTTCAGAGCACACAACTTAAGACACAAGGTTCCCGACTAGAAAAGAGATCTAAGAGAGGTTCTGTTGTTTCAAGCACATGTCTGGGGCAAGAAATGGAAGGTGTATTATGGGAGGCCTCAAGGGGACCCCTCCAGCGTCTTTCCTGTTTAATACCTTTACACTTAACATTTGTTGTTTCTTCTCTCTTGCTAATCCGACCTCATCTCATACTTCCCAAAACATTCAGAGGTAACATCTTCCAGAAGCTTGCCTTAAAATTCTCAAATTGTGCTGTGTTCCACTCTTCTCAACTCCTATGTCATCGTGACCTCATCATATTTCTAACCATAATATATAAAACTCATCAGTAAATGTGTCAGTTATTTTCACAAAAAGGACTATGTATGTTCTTCTCTGGCCTCTCAAAGCCCAGGAGGGTGTCTGGCTACCTGGCTCATAGTAGGCAGTTTTTAATATAAATGGAACTGAAATCAATGCCTCTAATCTTTTTCATATATTTACATGCCCAGCTTTTTGTCTTCAAGCTTCCAAATGAGTATGGTCTTATTATTCAAACTATCTCCAACTCAAGTTACATTTTTCAGATTCTTTTATTTTTCACACATTGATTCCTTTGTTAAGATTAATATAAAATAAGGGTCAGACTTAAAACTTATCTGAGCAGACAATCCATTTAAATCACTCAGCAAAACTAAATCTAGCTTATTTCCTGCACCTAAGCAAAGCTTAACTTAGGTTATTTCTTATAAACCCTTTTGTTAATCACAACAGAACTTAAGTCATTTTCCTAAAAATGGTATAAGGTCATCACTTTTCACCCATCTTCTGTCATCTAGAAACTTCCATTTTAATAATCAATCATTGTAAAGGTCAAAGCATTCCATCATTTTCACTTTATAAGCCATCCTGTAATGTCATGGACTTGAGCTTCACACCAGTTACACCAGCTTTAAATTTGGAAGCTCCCAGTTTGTGAAGTGTTCTTATATCCACAATAGATTCTTGCTCAATAGTACTTATTCATTTGGTGGTTTTAATTTTGCTATTTATGAATTTTGGTATCTTTAATTGGAATATTGTTTCCCAAGGACTTTGTCCAAGACCTTGCTTCCTTGCAGACTTACTTCAGGTCTTATTTATAGGGCATGTATCTATAAGAAATCTGTATTGATCCCTCCAGTAAGAAAAACTTAATCATATTTTCCCATCGCATCCCCCTTCTCCATTTCAATGTATTAGCTCAATGCCTATCTTATAGTTCTAAGGAAAGTCTAGTTTTGTTTTAAAACTGTGCAGTCCCTGAAAAGGCACCAAGTAAGAAGTCAGAAAAATTCGAGCTGAGTCCTAGTTCTGCCATCAGCCAGCATGTAGATTCCAAGTCACACGATTTTTGTAAAATTGATTCCTCTTATATTAAAAATATACAGATATGCTTAAATATCTTACATTGAACTTTATTATATTTTACGTAATATTATACATTTAAGATACAAAAGAATAACTAGTGCTCAAACAGCTTATTTATTTAATCCTCTTAATAAGTGTGGGGTTTGGAAACAATATTTCATAGAATAAAAAGCAGTATAAGCATTCTGCTACTATAGGAAAATATGTTACAACATCTAGTCACGCTTTGTCCCAGAAGAATGTGTAATGTATTTGTTAGAATAAACTGTACAATTCTGTATGTATAGTCTATAAATTTCAAACTATAAGCATGAAAAAATATATGGCAACAAAGGATTTATTAGTAAAATGGTCTTATTTTTTATCAGTTCTTGAGGGAGAGACTATGCTAGCTATAATATCAAACACTGATTATGATTGATAGAGCCCTCATTGTGCTAATAATTTTATAGAAAGGGAACTGTCATACTATCCACTAACATCTAAAATGCTTTTTTCACTTTCCACTTCATCTTCCCACATCCATAATTCAGTCAAATGTATTTCTATGATCACATATTTAACTTTCCCTGTTTATTTTAATATATATTCACAATACATAAAAATCATGCCACTCAAATTAATTGGAAACCATTCAAAATAACATAATATTATAATTTGCTATTAAATAATTTTTCATTATATGATTTCTATTGGATATGACATGTTGCTATTACTGTGTTAGTATTGTCTTTTAATTAATAGTTACAAGTTTTAGCTAATCTGCAACACCAATTGGGAAAATAAAGACAATCATATTACTGCTATACCCAAGATTTCTTTATCGTCCCCCAAAACCAGAAACCGCCAAGGAGACCGAAGCACGCATGCAAAAGCAAAGGGCTTTATTACGGGTTTAGGCTCGCCGGGGCCTAAACTCGGGCTCACAGACTTTACCGGCGTGGTGGATCCATGCTGAGAGCGAGCGAGCCCGAACAAAGGTGGGGCAGGGCTTTTATGAGTTTGGGAAGGGGGAGTTACAGGAAATTGTGACATAGGTACAGTGATCCTATTATTATTATCCAATTACAACATTTAGAGTGTTAACCAATCACAGAGTAGACCCAGGACCCAGGACCCTCACATAGGGTGTAACTAGCCTTAGGTCTGCCCCTAGGAATGTTAAGGGTATTACAAGGGTGGTCCCTCTTGCCTTGGGCAATGTGTGCCCTTCTATTGTCTCAAACCTGTGTCCTTACATTATTACCTCCAAGACTAAGATATCTTTGACAAGATTATTCTATTTTTAAAAAACATAGGGGCACCTGGGTGGCTCTGTCAAGTGTCTGACTCTTGCTTTTGGCTCAAGTCATGATCCTGGATTTGTGGGACTGAGCCCCATGTTGGGCTCCACAATGAACATGAAGCCTGCTTAAGATTCTCTCTCTCTCTCTCTCTCTCTCTCTCTCTCTCTCTGCCTCCTTCCTCTGCCCACAAGTGTGGGTGCTCTCCCTCTACAAAAAAAAAAAATGTAGCTCAATGTCATAAATATCATGTCCTATACTATAATACTTTAAAACACCAACGTCAAATCAATAAATTCAAATCAACCTAGAAATTAGAAAAAAAAAAAAAAGCTGTGTGTGTCCATAATAGTTCCATTTTGACAGTATAATAAAGACAACTTAAAAATTGAAGAAAATTCCTTTCTAAACTGATATAAACCTTGAATTATAATATTTTTTTAAATACAGTTTTAATTTAATACTATCAATTTATACAGTACATCTTGGGAACAATTCTTACTTTGTAGAGTCCCTTGGGGGGATTGTTTTACTGCTTAGATAAGAACTGTTTAAGATTAGCATTTCAATTATTTGACAGCAAATGTGAGCTTCAAAAGTGCTTTAAGAGCTCTAAAACACTTATTATCTTAAGTAGTTTGAAATAGTATTTCACTTTATGTATACTATTAATTTGATTAACAAATCCTTTCCTAATAGAGCTTGGAGAGATAAATGACAGCCTAAAACAAGGCTGAAGGGCTGCAAATTCTGAATTAGATCAATGCTAATTCAAAATCAGACCTTACTGATTGTTACTGTCTACACCCACATGGAAATACTTAATCTCCTGGCACACTGAGATACTCAGAATGATGTGAAGTAAATACATGATTATTCCTAAATTACTTATCTGCAATGTATTGTTTTAATATATCTTAAATATTTGTATAGTAAAATAAGGGATTTTTATGCCTTCTAGAGTGATATTCCTACAGTTCTGAAGTTCGGAAGAAAAAGGGAAAACATTCATTTAGCAGCAAATTGACACATCAGGAAACTGTTGTCTGTTTGAAATGCAAGCAAAGACAAGACCCATAGATTTCAAATGAAGCTCTACAATTTTAAGTTGATGCATTCAATTTTGAAATTGCCATTAGTATTTTAAGTGTAACATAGTGAAATAGTCATATCATGGGAAGAGATTAACATTCATCTACAATAAGCCATTTTTATTGACTCATATTGTTGACTAACATACCCCATTTCCATGATAATAAATACAAGGATGCCACTTTCTGCAGTAGGATGCTTGGATTGGTCTTATCTTAGGTGAATTTGTGCAGCATGTCAAAAGAGTGAGACTTTCCTACCCCAGGGTTTCCCCAAGCAACCTAACAATGAATATTTGGAATAGATGAGGTGTTGAAGATATAGAGCTAAAAGGCTTGTTAACTACCCAGAAATGGCAGAGTTAGTGGCAGAAGTAACTTGTCAGCAGAAGTAACAAGGCTTCAGATCTCCAGATGTCCTCAACTGGTGAGTTTAGCTATCTGTAAGTATATAAATTACCGAACACCTTTTCCTTCATGTCCTTTTTTGACTCATTCTGGTTCCTGGTCAGCTCTGATGCCTGGGTGAAATATGTACCACATATTCCATAGTTCCATAGTGCTAGTTACCTCGATGCTTGATTTATACCTAAACACTCACTTTTCTTGTATTACCAAGGTACTTCCTTGATAATAAACCCTAAGTATTTATTTCTTAAACAGTATTTAAGCCTGAATAAGGTAATATATTTTGTTAATTTTATTTCTCATCATCTTACACATCATTAGTTTTTATATGATTATTGAATTTTGAGAGGTATAATTGGACTCCCATTTCATCTGAATCAAAACACTAATGTTCTGTGTTATAACCAGATGACTCTGTAATCTTTCTCACTCAGAAGAGGCTGCTGTTGTGATTAACCTAGACACTGGGCACTGTTCCATAGGATGTGGCTTTCTTCATACAAAATTGCTCAAATCTTTAAACTGTGTGTGGTAAAAATTGAGTGAATTACCTCTGGACTTATAATTAAGCATGTGACAGTTGATTTAAACTTCTTCCTTCAGGCAAAGGGCTCATAGGTGATCCTAGCCCACCCACTGGCCATTCTTTGACCCTGAGACCTTAAAGGTCTGGAGGCTCATCTTCTGAAGCTGTGTGGTCCCAATAAGTTGGATGACAGGAAGGTTTGGCCTTTCTATGGGGGCCTTAACTACAACCCATACTTCAGCTAGATCTCTTTTGTAATCAACAGGAGTGGAGTGAAATTCTCTTAAGTCCAGCCTTTCTTTGCCTTACTGGACATGGAGGACCTCTGGAAAACATGTGGGGTTGACTTGGCTCTCCTTATAGTTGTCAAAGGGGACTCCCTGCAAAGAGAATCTCAGTCCCTCTGTGAGGAGGAACCCAAGAGGCCCTGGCCCCGCCCTAACTGCCTTCTCCGCCCTCTAGTCCTTCCTCTCAAGCCAGCTCTCCTGACCCGTGACCCTCTCCCTTTACTGCCTCTGTATTCCTGGGTCTCCCACCCTAAGCTTGCTCCCTGGTCGAAATGGTCACGGGGCTGGACCTCAGGTTATTCGTATGTCCTTCTTGGGACTTCAATCTTTCAGGTCAGGGAATGAAGGTTCCTCAGGGCATTCCTTCCACTGCTTATATCTGGCTTTTACCTAATAGTTCCATCAAATCATGGGGAGCAGTGAGTTAAGATTTCATCAACTTTGGGACACCTGGGTGGCTCAGTCAGTCAAGTGTCTGACTTCCACTGAGATCATGATCTCATGGTTCATGAGTTTTAGTCCCACATCAGGCTCTGTGCTGACAGCTTAGAGTGTGGAACCCTCTTCAGATTCTGTGACTCCCTCTCTCTCTGCCTCTTTCCCACTAGAGCTCTGTCTCCCTCTCTCAAAAATAAATAAACGTTAAAAAAAAATTGAAGAAGACTTAATCAGCTCTGTGTATCTCCAAACCAGATGCATTTGAAACTTCAGCTATAGAAGAGAAAATTCAAGAACAGAGACAGAAGCTGATGCCTGATCATACAACTAGTAGGAAAGTCAGTGTTACTTGTAACCATGTTATTTCCATTAATGTTTTTCCTTCTCATATCCAATGTGCTTAGCTATGATTTTGTACTATGGCACCCCAAAGGTTGGCCTGGGGAAATATATAACCTGCTTTAATAAAAAAAAGAATCAGTAAACTCTGCATGTCATATTTAATCCAGAGAATAAACATAGTGCCCCCTGGCTTTATAGATGATATTAGGGATTATGATGTTTTTGGTGAGCATGCACTGAGAGACTGGGCTAGGAAAAAAGGGGAGCAGAAAGTAACTTTCTGTAAGAAAATTTTCAAGTTAGGAAGTTAGTTAAGACTCAGAGTTAATTGATTAGATTAATCAATTTTAAATCTTTTTTGCTGCCCACAAAACAAATTTTACTTTGTTTATATAACATATCTGAAGTAAATAGGCATCAGGGACATGTAGGGGAATCTGTACCATCTGCACTGTCCCCCAATCTAAACCTTTCTCTAGTGAACTGTGGTCTCCCAGCTTTCAGCTCATTTGGGTCCTAGTTTTTGGTGCTTATTCATGTAGTATCACCAACATTTGGTAATATCAGTATTCTTAAATTTAGCATTTTTAGTGGGTATCAAATAGACTTATTGTGATCTGAATTTTAAATGTCCTAATGACTACTACGACTAAGCACCTTTTAATGAGCTTATCATCCACATGTATATATTCTTCATAACCGTTTTTTCAAAACCTTTTTCTTTTGTTGTGTATGTAAAATATGATTTGTGTTTAAAATTTGCCAATTTTAAGTAGCTTGTGTGTTCTTATTAATGAATTATTCTTGTTATATATATGTCATTTGGTAGACATGTATAATGCATAGTTTCAAATCATGATTCATATATTCATTTTCTTATTGTGACATTTTTCTGTGGTTAAAAAAATGGTGAAGCCTAACTTATCAGTTTGTTTCCATTCTGATTAATGCTTTCTGTGTCTTTTCAGGTAAATTTTTGCTACTCTAAGATGGACAACATATTCTAGTAGTTCTCCTAGATGCTTTGTATTTTTAGTTTTATGCCTAGGTCTCTAATCTCGCTCAAGATAATTTTTGGTTTGGGTAATGTAGGTAAGGTCCAGACTTGACTTTGTTTTTGTTTTTGTTAATATTTTTTATTTATTTTTGAGAGAGAGAGAGAGAGAGGCAGCATGAGCAGGGGAAGGTCAGAAAGAGAGGGAGACACAGAATCTGAAGCAGGCCCCAGGCTCTGAGCTAGCTGTCAGCAGAGCCCGATGCCGGGCTTGAACCCACGTAAGTGAGATCATGATCTGAGATGAAGTTGGACGCTTAACCGACTGAGCCACCCAGGCACCCCAGACTTGACTTTGGTAATAAGTTTGATGTCTCAGCACCCTGGTAGATAAGGTTTTCATTTTTCATAAATTGCTTTGGGGAATTTGTGGAACTTTAAATAACTGTGAATATGTAAATACATTTCTAGATTTTGTTTTCTGTCCACTGATCCATAAGCCTTAGCCAGCACAATAAATCAAGGAAAGGAAAACAAAGGCATACAGATTGAAAAGAAAACAATAAAACTGTCCCTATTTGTAGATGTTATGATTGTGTACATTAAAAAAACAAAAACTAAGAATCATCCAAAAACCCCTAAGCACAAATAAGTGAGTTCTCAAGTTTCCAGAATAAAAGATCAACACATGAAAACCAATTATATTTCTCTATAGTAGCAACAAACATGTGGGAACTAAAGTTAAAAATGCAATACCATTAGCAATTGCTCTGACAAAATGAAATCCTCATGTATCAATATAATGCGTACATGTGAATGAGGGTTTCCTAGGGAACTGTAAGAAAGGGCAAATAATGACAATGTTCTAGAAATGGAAATTTATGAAGAACTCCAAATAGAGTCTGCTTCCTTCAGTGCTGCAAGGCAACCACAAAGCCGAGGGAGTGGGTTAAGTTAAAACACCATAATCTCTGCTCGTCTTATTAAGGAAGGGTCAGTAATATTTTCTTGAATAAATAAGTCTCAGAGTGCTGGATGCTTTGGTTAATTTCAGGAGTTCTGTGACAGTTGACTTTTGCATTTTTGCTATTTGTTTTTTCATTGCTATTATGAAGTGGATTTACAGAGGTCTTTTACTCCCTATTCTGGAAGCCCTATGTCTCTTTGTATTATTTTAGCAGCTTCTTTTGTCTATAATTATGTAAAAATAAAAAGTTAAAAAAATCTTGATTATTCAAAGCAGAAAATCATTTTGGAAACATAGAAGAGCTGAGGAGATAGAGCATGTACGATAAATATAACTGAAGGTTAGAAACAGATAGAAATGGAACAGTGCTTTTGCCTGAGAACATTTTCCAAACTGTTGGAAGTGAGCTACAGTTTTAATAATTTAACAAAATACGAGTATAATACAACAAAACCAAGGGTCTGACTAAAGGGAAATTCTAATAAGTGATCCCCAAGGGCCACACTGTCAGTTTAAATATGAATATACATTAAGCCCCCCTCCACCACTCTCTTCTCTTAAAGGACTGTAAGAAAACCTGCCTTGGAACAGAACACAGCAAGGAGAACAACCATGCCTGAGAAGTGAAATCACTAACCAGCCCTCGAATGAATTTACAATCTGTTGTGTATGTGCCCACAAATTATTTGATACTTCCCTTCTTAAAAGTGAGAACCTAATTTCTTTCCCCTTGATGACAGGCTAGATTTAATGACTTCTAATAAATAAGGGGAAAGTGATGGTCTGTGATTTTAAAGTCTAGATTTTTTCCTCTTTCTTCTCTCTTTCTTAGATTGCTCACACTTAAATTCTATGTTGAGAGCAGCTCCATGGAGTATATGTCACAAAGAAATGTGACAACCAAGTGAGGGAGAGCTCTTTTCAAAATAGGTTCTCCAGCACCAGTCAAACATCAGATCTCTGTGGCTCCGGACAACATCTCGTTCCCAGATTATTAACCTTTAGAAACACTGTGAGCTGATGGATGCCTGGGTGTGGCTCAGCCAGTTAAGCATCTTACCCTTGGTTTTGGCTCAGGACATGATCTCAAGGTGTGTAAGACTGAGACCTATTTTGGGATTCTCCCTCTCTCTCTGCCCTCTCCTGCTCACCCATGTATGCCTGCTCTCTCTTTCAAAATAAATAAATAATCTTTAAAAAAGAAACATTTTAAGCTACTAACTTTTGTAGTAATAGATATTTAATACACAGCCCAAATTTTTAATATTTAGGAGGTTAGAAAAGCAAGCTGCAAACTGAATATGTCTCTGCCCAGTAGGGCTCTGGTGTCTTGATGGAAATAAGAGAAATTCTCCCTGGAGAAATATGCCTTAATTCTCAAAGAATTCTAAAAGAAATCTCACAAATATTAATCTAGAAAAATAATGAAGAATTTAACATGAAATATTTCTAAGCCAATAACAAAATTAGACACCTGAATTGAAAATATATATAAAAATTATAGTAAAAGACTTGTAATAATGATACTGACATTAATGGAAACAGAATATGAAAGAGGAAGAGACTCTTCTTGCTATTTTCTAAAATATTAAAAAACAACTTGAAAATATTTGAGCAAAATTAATGACAAAGCATTAGGTAGTAATGAAAATATTCAAAGAGTACTTTTATCTTTTTAATTTTTTTTAAGTTTGTTTATTTATTTTGAGAGAGAGAGTGCATGCATGCACAAGTTGGGGAAAGGGAGAGAGAGAGAGGGAGAGAGAAAGAATCCGAAGCATGCTCTGCACCATCAGCACAGAACTGTAATGTGGGGGCCTGAACTCACGAACTGTGAGATCACTACCAAGCCAAAATCAAGAGTTGGATGCTTAGTCGACTGAGCTACTCAGGTGCCCCTCATAGAGCAGGTTTAGAGCAAACTAGACATAACCAAAGAGATAAATGGTTGACTTGAAGAGTAGATCAGAATTATCTACAATAGCCAAATTATGGAAATAACCAGTGTCAACTGATGAATGGATAAAGAAGAGGTGATGTATATATACAAGGGAATATAACTCAGCCATAAAAAAAATGATATCTTCCCATTTGTAATGACATGAATAGAGGTAAAGAGTATCATGCTATGTGAAATAAATTAGTCAGAGAAAAACAAATACGATATGATTTCACTCACATGGAATTTAAAAAACGAAACAAATGAGGGGTGCCTGGGTGGCTCAATTGGTCAAGTGTCCAACCCTAGATTTTGACTTGGTCATATCTCCCCATTTGTGAGATTCTCATGCATGCTTTCTAAATAAATAAATAAATATTTAAACTTAAAAAAAAAAAGAAAACAAATGAGCAAAGGGGAAAAAGAGAGGCAAGCCAAGAAACAGCCTCTTAACTATAGAGAAGAAACTAATGGTTTTCAGAGGGGAGGTGGATTAAATGGGTGATAGGGTTTAAGGAAAGCACTTGTGATGAGCACTAAGTTTGTATGGAACTGTTGAATCACTATATTGTACACCAGAAATTAATATTACACTGTGTGTTAGTTAACAGGAATTTATATAAAAACAACCACAAAATAATATAAAGAATTATGCTATGTAGGTTAAACTTACACAATAGTATATGTTAATGATATCTCAATAAAACTTGAAAAAATGTTTAAAAATCCATAAATAGCACAGAGAGAAGAAGGAAAAATGTATATGGAAAGAGGATAAGAGACATGGAACATAGATTTAGAAGGTGGAAGATTGTATTGTTGGGAAAATAAAATTAAAAATCAGAAAACTTCACAAGAGAAAGAAAACTGTTTTTTATTGAATAAATCATTAAACATGATATACATAATAGAAAATCTGCTGGATTGCAAAGGCAGAAAGAAATCTTGCCCTTTTGTATAGCCAAACAGATGTAGCCTTTCTCATACATGCTCTCAAAATAAACCATAATTAATCCTGAATTCCAGAGACAGATGCACATGAAGGGAATGCCAAGAGACTTAGGTAGAAGATGGCATTGTACAGACGATCTGCAGAACCTTCTCTAGAACACTCGGAAAGAGCCAGGCCTTCAGGTGCTTTGATTTCAGACTTCTAGTTTACAAGTGTGTAGAATAATAAATTTCTGTTTTTAAAGCCATCCAGTTTGTGGTTCTTTGTTACAGCACCCATAAAAACTAATACAAATGGTAAAATAATATTATTTTCAGAAAAGTCTATGGGAGTTTCCCACCAGCAGACTCCCAGTAAAGAAAATCTAAATGATGTGCAAGGTACGTGATCTAGATTAACCATAAAAATATTAATAAAAATATTGGATATTACTAATAAGAATGTTGAGTACAACAAAATAGCTGAGAAAAAATGGAATGATAAAATTAATTAACAAATACAAGAGGACCCAAGGGAAAAAAAGAAACATGGAAATATCAGAATAAATAAATTCATCAAAAAAGGTGATTAGGTATACATCCAACTGTATCAATATTCCTCATAAAAGTAAATGGATAAAATATCCAGTTAAAAGATAATGACTTTGAGGTTTGCTTTTTTTAATTCAACTTTTTAAAAATCTTTTTTTAAGTTTATTTATTTTGGTGGGGGAGAGTGCGAATGGGAAAGAGGGAGAGAGAGAAACTCTGTGCAGTCAGCACAAAACCCTACACACGGTTCAAACTCACAAACCACAAGATCATGACTTGAGCCGAAATCAACAGTCTGACCTTAACTGACTGAGTTAAGGCACCCCTCAAAAATCTGGCTTTTGTTTTATATGAGGCATAGCTAAAGATATAATTAACAAAAATGTTGACAGGCAATTGGAGGGATGGCTGGGTGACTCAGTCAGTTTAGCCTAAAACTCTTGGTTTTGGCTAAAGTCATGATCTCATAGTTTGTGAGTTCAAGCCCCACGTCAGGTTCTACAGTACAGAGCCTGCTTGGGATTCTCTTTCTCTCCTCTCTCTCTGCTCCTCCCCTGCTCATGTGCTCTGTCTCATTCTTTTAAACTAAATAAATAAAAACTTAAAAAAAAGAGAAGCAATTTCAAATGATACATTTGAGATAATTGCTGAAAATAAGCTTATATAGTTATATGAATGTAAAATTAATGCCAATTTTTCTGTTAGACCAAGCATTTTCAGACAAAAAGAATTATTGAATAGTGATTTCAATTTCCCAGAAGAAGTATTTACTTTAAATGGGTAATCAATTGATAATAAGGTCTCAAGATATATAAAGACAAATTTACATAAAGCAATAGTAATTATTGTTAATGAGACCACTAATTTATGCAGAGTATTTTCCCTGTGAATGTCATGTAATGGGAGTGTTCTATAATTACTGCTTGGAGACTTTTTTAGTGGTTACTCTGGGAACTAAATCTCTTATTGATAACCCAATATATTAATTTTAGACATCATCTGGCTCCAGCCCCTCATTTTAGAAATATAAGAATTAAGATCCATAGATATTAAAGAGCTGCCTAAATATCACTTTATAAAAAAGCAAGAGATTAGTCTTCTAAATCTCCAACCAAAGTTCTTGGCACTCTTTCATAATGTCTCCAGTTATTATTTCTGCACTAAAGAGAAAGAGGCAACATAAATATTTCACTGTCTGAAAACTATAATTACAAGTAGCCATTTAGTTTTGGCTCCAAGCTCTAGATGAACTTTCGTGCACTGGAGACCTGGTCTCACAAAATAGCTCACATTGTGTTCTCCATACAGCCCTGTATCTGTGATTGTGTGCATGTATGTGTTAACCATAGCAAAAATAATCTGTGACTAAAGAGTGATGTTTGGGGCAATGGCAAATTATCACTGCTAACAACATATTTGTAATGAGGAGCTTACTAACGGATCTTAAATTTAATTAAAGGTGCTATTATTTTAAAAATAAGTCTAATTTTCCTCCTTAGAATAGATGATGATACTTCTGACTTTAAAATAAACTTAAGCAAAACTGAACTCTTGGACCTCATCAAGATAAAAAGCTTCTGCAAGGCAAAGGAAACAATCAAGAAAACTAATAGGCAACCTACTGAATGGGAAAAGATAGTTGCAAATGACATATCAGATCAAGGGCTAGTATCCAAAATCTACAAGGAACTCACCGAACTCCACACCCAAAAAACAAATAACCCAGTGAAGAAATGGGCAGAGGACATGAACAGTCACTTCTCCAAAGAGGACATCCAGATGGCCTACAGGCACATGAAACGATGCTCAACATCACTCATCATCAGGGAAACACAAATCAAAACCACACTGAGATACCACCTCACACTAGTCACAGTGGCTAAAATGAACAAATCAAGAGACTATAGATGCTGGCGAGGGTGTGGAGAGATGGGCATCCTCCTACACTGTTGGTGGGAATGTAAACTGGTGCAGCCTCTCTGGAAAACAGTGTGGAGGTTCCTCAAAAAACTATCAATAGAACTCCCTTATGAC
>NC_043704.1:43898859-43920782 GCF_006229205.1 Suricata suricatta
GCAAAACTTGAGAGACTATTGAATACTGAAAATTAACTGAGGGTTGAAGGGGGAGGGGGGAAAAGAAGTGGTGGTAATGGAGGCGGGCACTTGTGGGGAAGAGCACTGGGTGTTGTATGGAAACTAATTTGACAATAAACTACTTTAAAATTTTTTTAATTAAAAAATAATAAAATGAACTTATGGATTAGAAATTTAATTAGAGGAGGTTATTTTATTTGTACATTTTTAACACATAATACCTCAAATATTTAAACTTTAAGATTCATATTTAACAGAAACTCTTATTTCCAGGTAAGAAGTACACACTTTGCAGACATTTTTATTAACTTATATTAATCAGATACAATAATATTTAAAAGCATGGGCTCTGGTATCAGACTATCTCAGATTACATTTCTCTTATTTTTATCTGGGAAGCTGGGCGAGTTACCTTATAGCAGACAGAGAAAATAATTGGATTAACATTTAGGTTGCTGTCAAAAATAAAATATATGAAGTGTTTCAGCAGCACTTGCATCTACTTATCCCAATATGTATTAGGCATATTTACTATTTTTTGAAAGAAAATGGATAAATAATACATGTTTCAGAATAATTAATAGAAGTAATATATTAATATCTAGAAAAGGTCAAAAATAGAGAACATATGATGCATTATTGGACAGAAGATTTCTACTCCTCATCTTTTTAACTTGCCCTAACTCCAAGAAGCAGACAGTATAGATTGATCAGAAATGAGGACACTCAATGCTTGGAAAATGGGGACATAACCTGGGAGAAAAAAAAATCACTGTCTGTTGGAGCAAATACTGTCTTCTCTTCCCTGGCTGGGCTGAGTTGGGCTGGGCTTTGTCAGATTATATTAACTTCTAACAGTTGGGCGTTGAATGAAAGGAAAGTGGGAAAGAAAATCATTCTGCCTTATTATCCTGCCAGTTTCACTACTTAACTGTATCTTAAATCTGCCAGTTTATCTTTCTTAATTACAATCTTTCTATTCTGTACCGCCATCAACTTTTACCTAGACTATTTCAGTAGTATTCCAACCGCATTCCCTGCCACCACTTTTGCTCCTTAATCTAGTCTTTAAAATCAACCTGGAAAATCTTTTTTCAAATAAAAATGTGTTTATTACTCTCCTTCTCTCATGTCCTTAGCCAACAAGTCTTACATTTAGATAAATCTCAAATTATTTGTCCTTATATGAATCTCTAATTACTTCTCTAGCATCATTCACCATGATACCCCTTTGCTCCCATACAGTCCAATCGCCCTGACTCATCTTCAGTTCTTTAGAGAAGTTTTATTTCCAGTGTTGGACTTTTGCTAGTGCTGTTTCCTTGCCTGAAGGTTCCTATTACCCAGTGTATTACCTGGTTAACTCCTATTTATCTCTCAGCATAAAAGCTATGTCTTCAGAAATGCTGTTCCTAATAAAAATGAATCTAAATTAATTCCCCTTATCAATGAAGCCTCAGTTACGAGATGAAATTAAAAAAAAACAGCTCTGAATATTTTAATCAAGAACAGATTTACTAGAGAAACTTTTCAGAAGCAGAGGATTCAGCAGTCAGATAGACCACCAGCAATTACTCCCAGAACAAGAGCAGCTAGCTACCCAGCCAGGATTGTGACTGCCTCTGTCATAATTAAGAAGATGGAGACTCAGAAGGCCATTACTGGCACTGGCCTCAAGATCATGCTGCTACAGTCATGGCATCAATAAACTGAATTTATGACCAATTGCCATATTCCCTCAACTCCTACAAAGTAAGTGATTAGATTCTGGAATTATAATGCTGAAAAAAAAACAACTGTTCCACAATAAAGCTTTATGGCAGCAATAGCCCAAGAAACCTCACTTTTGCCTTCAACTTCTGAGAGCATCTCTACCCCTGAGTGCAAGTTTTCTAACCTCGGCAGAATAGCAGGTACGCCAGAAGAAGTTTAAAATTGCTGCTGGGTGCCAACCACTTGTACAACTCAATGGGCTCCTTTTGTGTTATTATAACATCTTCTTACCATGATTTTACTTGCTGCTATACATAACAGACTCTACTTGCTTTGTTTTGGTTCCATGTATATTACCTCTCTGCTTCATTCAGTTATAAGCTTTTTGAGGACATGAACCAGTTCTGTTTACAATTACTCAGTGCCTGACCTGCAGAAGAAGGTCTACAGTAAATTTTTGTTGAGGGAATGAATCAGAAGCATCAAACCTCATTTCTAAGTGGGTTTAATACTCAGCTCATTCATTAATTTGCTAAATAAATGCAGAAACTTCTTAGAGTGTATGGGTTTCACTGACTTGTCTGCAAATAAAGCTAATAATGTGGTATAAATAATGCCCATCCTTCCCTGTTCTTCTCTATCAGCCAGCTTGTGCTGAAAATAAGGCCTAAAGTTCTTTTTTTTTAAATTTTTTAAAATGTTTTATTTATTTTTGATACAGAGAGAAACAGAGCATGAGAGGGGAAGGGGCAGAGAGAGAGGGAGACACAGAACCGGAAGCAGGCTCCAGGCTCTGAGCTAGCTGTCAGCACAAAACCTGATGCGGGACTTGAACCCACGAACGTGAGATCTGACCTGAGCCGAAGTCGGAGGCTTAACCGACTGAGCCACCCAGGCGCCCTCTTTTTTTTTTTTAATAAACTTTTTTTTTTAATGTTTATTTATTATTGAGACAGAAAGAGACAGAGCATGAATGGGGGAGGGGCAGAGTGAGGGGAGACACAGAATCCGAAGCAAGGGCCTAAAGTTCTTGACGGGGGGGGGACAAAATCTTGCTTCATGTGCAGTGAGAACAGCTAGCCCCCCAAAGGCCTCTATCTCAGTTGGTGTTTGGCACAAGATATATAAAATATGTCTTCACTGTCACTCTCAGGTTGTCACCACTCAACCACTGCTGATCCTAACACATCAGAGAAGGCTCCAGCCTTATTTTAGGCAGAACTATGAACTGAGAGTTACCTACTACAGCCCCAGGAATACTTGTGAATGGGAGAAATTCTCTGAGTCACTGGCTTCCCCTGCTGTTGTTGGATCAAGGAAAAGTCCAAATTCAGTGCATAGAGTTCACGCCATGATGTTCTTCTCCTGCTTAAGACTTCTGCTTCCTGTTCTGTTCTTCAGGCCCTCCAATGAACTGGCCACAGAGGAGTGTCTGTGTGAGTGTGGATGTGTGGGTGTGAGGGCAGTGAGGGGTGAGGATTGGAGAGCAGTGGGCAACAACAACTAGAGCCCGCCTCTTCCTTCTGTGTATACGGCAAGCTGGAGCACTACCTACATGGAGAATGTTGGGGGAGGAGAGAAGATAGAGAACTTCCTATCCTCAAAACACAAAGTGGTTTAGCATGAGCGGGAAGTAATTACTATAAAGAAAATACTAAAGGAAAAGCTGCTCTCTGCACCTGGGGAAGATAGGACCAGGAATAGCTTCATTCTCCTGCTTTCCTATAGCCTATAAAACTCCTTGTTTATTGTTCTGTCTCTACTGACACTGGGTGATACTACTAGAAATGACAGCTCCTAGCAACTCTTCAGTAAGATTCCTCCAGATAGAGCGGAGAATGACATAGCCTCCTTTCTGGTGCTTAAGACTCTCCGAGTCCTACTTCTCATGCGGGCTGAGAAGGATGGGGACAAGATAACCTCTGAGCCTGGGAAATAAATGTCTTCCTAATACCAATGTCTCTAACTCAAGGCTAGCCTAACAAGATGAGGAGACCAGAGTTATTCCATTTGGGTGTCAGAAGGGACTTACTCTGTCTCTTCTCATTCAGGAGCAAAAGTCTCACCAGAAAATCTGGGCTGCCTTTTTCACAAATAACTGTGGAATACCTCAAAACTTCAGGAGATAAAAAGAAACAAAGTAGAGAATCATGATATATGACATTCTTAGAGTTTATATTAATATTAAACTCTGAAATTATTTTGGAACTCCTGACATTACCATTTTTTTCAACTTATTCATTTTCCACATTGTCTAGGGTTAACATATTTATACACATTTTGTAGAGAGTATATAAATTTGTTTTATCTGATGTTACACCTGGGCTATTAGAATACTGCAGACAAATTTGGTCTATATGAAATTTATACCATCTATCTTTTTTTCTGGCCCAGATCCTTGGCCACTTTTCTGGTGAACTCCCCAAATAACCATCTTAAACATTTTATTTCATTGAATTCCAATTGCTATAGTTTTCCATCTCACTACAGCTCATGGCAGAGAACGTCTCTCATTTCTGAAAATTCCTATATCATATAGCACACATTTGCCCTTTTTCTAGCTCCATACTACCCTTTATTTATACCTGTGATTTCACCTCCACTATAGCCTTTTATGAAAATCCTTATTAATGTTTATCCTCTAAAGTTAACTGCTTGATAAAATGAATCTCGATCTATAGACATCATCCCTTCCTAAAATACCTCCATCTTGTATTTATGCCTCCCTTTCCAGCATCATTAATCTTAACATCCCTCTAGTCAAGCTACTGTCTTATATATTACTGACCATGCTATGTTTTAAACATTGGTTTTATCATGTCACTCCCTTTTCAAAAACCCTTCAAAGACTATTTCTTTCAATGGCTTCCCCATTTTTAAGGATCATTCTATTTTACTTCCCTCCTATTAATTTGACTGCATATTCTTCGTTTCTCTAAAACAACGTCTCCGCTGTATTCAAACCATTGTTTATGATGATTCCAACCTACTGTATTCACAATACTTGACATGTAATGGGTATTCAGTTCATGGCTGAAAAGCAGGTGTTTGCAAGTTCATTCCGGCTGCCATAAATTCAGGTTACTTTCTCACCTCGGAATTGGCATTTTCTCTTCCCTTAGGCTATCAAAAACTTAGCTGCTTTGAAGTCCAACTTTAAATCCATTTCCTTTATAAAGCTTTCTTATAATATTCAAGTCTTAATTCATATCCTTTTATTTGCATATTTTAAATTTATATTAGTCATTGTTCAGTTGTAGGTAACAAAAATTCACTCAATATCTCAAGATTCAAGAGAGAAATATATTTAACAAGGGAGAATATATGCTGTCTAAATTGTTAGAGCAGACTACCATTGATGGAGCATCCAGGAATGATATATCAGAAAATACTTCTAAACTGAAAAGTTAGGGACGTTGCTAAGTCTGCCATAATGAAGGGAGACCATGGTGCCTGTTGACCACAGGAACATATTAGCTATGAAGTAAGTGTGAGAGAGACCCTACCAGAGTTATTGACCCTAAGATTAGACTATGTCTATTGGATCCAAACAAAACTGAAGCCTGCGTCCTAACACCCATGGGTACATACAAAGACCTTGGTTATATTCCCCCCAAACCCTCAAATACTTCTACAATAATGCTTGCAAAAGTGAAGAATTTGACATACTGTCAGCTTCCAAAATATGCATGAATTCCTCCAATTGATTGAGTTTTAATAACATGAAATGTTAGTCACAAGAAATTTTGAGGAGTTGAATTTTTAGTCTTCAGCCTGTGTAGTATATCAAGAAGAAGGATCAATTCATTATATTCTCCTAAAGTGGATTTTATCACATTACATTATTATTGCTTGATACATTATTATCATATATTCACAAATATATAATTACTTGATATCTGGCTAATTGGAATAGAATCATATTGTAGAAGAAGAACAATATACTAAATTAAAGAATATTTGATGTTAGTTATAACTTTGTTCTCCACCAGTCTTTCTGTTTGTTTAAAATGGAGGCAATTAGTTTCTTTCAGTCACATTTAATTTGAGATGGTTTTATAAGTGGTATCATGAGTATCCTCCTGATTTACTAGTCTATGATTCCATGACTGATTGAACCATACCTTGTTCAAGTAGACAGCCCATCTGCTTGATGGGAGAAAATTGTGTTTGAGTATTAAATGTGTAGTGTGTGTTTCACTTAAAAGATACTAGAGGAGCAATCTAGGAGTCACATAACATTGACATTTTTCTTTTTCTCTGAAGAGTGGTTAAAGAGACAAACTTTTCTTCTTTTTAATGATAGGTAGAGACTTGAAGTGCCTTGCCTTACTGCTGTTTAAAAGACTTTAACGAGTTACATGGAGCACTCACAATAAAAACTGTGTCCCTAAATCCAATTCTACATGACTTAGAGAAGGTCAATATCATTCTAACTTTTCCCCAATACAAAATAACACTCTCTTGACTTGCTTTTTTACAGTATGCTCTCAGCCATTGATCCCCCACTTAGAATGATGGATCTTCCCTATCTTTTGCTATCACTGGCAGACAGTTCTTAAACAGATGGGACTCCAATCACTCCCTGTGGATGGTCTCCCTAAATAACTATCTGTCGGCTGAGTGTAACTAGATTTGGAGACTGATGCTTATATTATTTCACAATAAGATAGTTTGACTTGAACTCTATAGTGATTCTAAGAATAAACCTGGCAGTACAAAGAACCATACTTGAAGTGTCAGTTTCTAGTATGCATCATTTCTGATTACATTTGGGATAGTGTAATTGGGGATATACTTTTTTTTGTATCAATCCTTGATTAACTCTACTGGCAAATTCTCTAAGGAAATAAGCAGGGATTCTCTATTGCATATAATAATTCCCATCCTTAAATCCATAGAAAACAGCCAAACCTAACTGTCAACAAATAATGCTTAAAATAAAATCTTCCAGTGAAAATCTTATAAAAATACAAATTTGAATATAGATTCTTGTCAACATTCTCATGTATACACACAAGATTATTTTTTTGAAACCATTAGTGGTAAAGATATGTAGCAAGTCTCTTACTAAGTCCAAATCCATTCAGATACCTTGGCTCATCAAATTATATTGCAGAGAATAAATTTCTAAATATGAGAACAGTTTTTAAAAATATTTTTAATGTATTTTTTTTTTTGAGAGAGAGAGAGGGAGCAGAGCAGGAGTAAGAGAGAAGCAGAGAGTGAGAGAAGCACAGAATCTGAAGCAGGTTCCAGGCTCTGAGCTAGCTGTCAGCACAGAGCCCGATGTGGGGCTGGAACTCATGAACTGTGAGATCATGACCTGGGCCAACTGAGCCACCCAGACATCCCAATAAGAGACCAGTTTTAGCTAAAGACAGAAATCTTTCTAGAATCTTATGGATATGATTTCAGATAGATTATTAAGCATTTCAATTTGTAAACAAAAATATTGAATCCATTATTCAACACAGAAACTTATAATGATCTCATTGAAAGGTTTTAAAAGTATTAAAAGTATGTTTTCTCATGAAAACTAGTGGTAGCAATGATTCATTTAAATAAAGCCATGGCAAACAAACTTTATCTCATTTTATTTATTTATTTATTTATTTATTTATTTATTTATTTAATGTTTATTTACTTTCTGAGAGAGAGAGAGAGAGAGAGCGAGCACACGTGGGGAAGGGGAGAAAAAGGAAGACAGAATCTGATGCAGGCTCTAGGCCCTGAGCTGTCAGCACAGAGCCTGATGTGGGGTTCAAACCCATGGACCCTGAGATCATGACCTGAGCCAAAGTCAAATGCTTAAATGACTGAGCTACCCAGGTGCCCTACTTATATCACATTTTTTATAGTATTTAATTTTTATTTAATTTTTTTTTTTGACAGAGAGTGCATGCATGTGCCTGTGCACACAAATCGGAGAGGGGCGCAGGGAGAGAGGAGAGAATCTTAAGCAGGCTCCATGAACAGCTGGGCTTGATCTCACAACTGTGAGATTATGACTTGAGCCAAAATCAGTAGTCAGATGCTTATCTGACTGAGCCACCCAGGTGCCCCAGTGTTTCATTTTTAAAAAGTATTTTAAGATATATATTTCAGATAAATAAATTCAGACAACATATTTAATGCTGATTTTTATAAATGGTTGTCAGTTGGATTGATTTCAGTGGAAAGTAGTTTATCCAAGCCAAAATGAGTTAAGTGATAAGAACACACAATTATCTTCTTTTTTAAAAAATTAATTAATTTTTTTAGTATACTTGGCATACAATCTTACATTAATTTCAAGTGTACAATATAGTGATTCAGTAAATGTATACTTTATTCTATGCTCGCCAAAAATATAGCTACCATCTGTCACCTAAACACTATTACAGTGTCATTATCTATATTACCTATGATGTGACTTTTATTCCTATGATTTATTTATTCCCTGACTGGAAGCCTGTATTTCCCACTTGCCTTCACTCATTTAGCCTATACCCCCCACACAATCATCTCTTCTAATAAGAAGTCCTTCAGTGGAATTGTTTTATGTTTCTGTTCCCCTTATCCTCAGTTGTCATTTCCAGACATCATATATACACAGAATCATATCCAGCCAAAGGAGGTTTTCTTTTGTACATCTCTTTTTTAAAGAAAGAAGCATTTTTCTTTTAGAGTTTTTTATTCTAATTTGCTGTCTCAAGAGTCATTGATCAAAAATGGGTCACATACTAATACCGTAGCTCAGAGAGGTCGTGGAATGCCATATATTTTATATTTTTAGCTTCTAAAACAGAAGACAGACATTGCCAGAAATTTTTGAAAAGTGGGATAAGAATAACTGATGGGTAATTGCATAACTTTACTACAGTTAGTATAACAAATTACCATGAATTGAGTGATTTGAAACAACATAAATGTATTATTGATAATTTTGGAGGTCATAAATTTGAAATGGATCTTACTGGGCTAAAATCTGTCTGTGCTCCTTTCTGGAAGCTCTACAGTAGAACATGCTTTCTTGACATTGCCCACATCCCTTTGATTGTAAATCTCATTTACTTTCAAAGTCAGCAATGACCAATAAAGTCTTTTTTATATCATATCACTCTAATACTGACTCTTCTTCCTCCCTCTTCCACTTTAAGGCTTCTTGTGATTACACAGGGCTTAACTAGACAATCCAGAATAATCATCTATCTGAAAATTAGTTCATTTTATCTCCACTGTTTAACATAACATATTGATAGGTTCTGGGGTATAAGATATGGACATGTTTGTGGGGGGGCTATTATACTGCCTAATAGTGAGCCACCCAAATTTTGTTCAGGAGTATGTGGTGGTAAATTTAGGATATCTAAATTTATTGAGCACCTGCTATATGCCACTTCATGATTTCTGATTACTTCACTAATTTATTTCTTTCATTTATTCATTATCTCATGTATTTATTTATGCCTTTATATGTTTACATATATGCATATACACATATCTTACATATATATGTATGTCTATACTTACTTTGTACTCTAGCTATCTTTTGGGGAGATGCCTAAGTAATCTTTATTCCCTCATGGATAGAATCTACAGCATTAATCTGTGTCCTTAAACCCTAGTGATTCATCACCTTCTATTCTAGTCCTTCCCAAATCTGAATTTCTGCCCAATAATTTATCTGTTGTCCCACAGTTTAGAACCTGAACTGTTTCTTCCACCATCTTCTCCTGTGTTAGCACTTACTCTTTGTAACTCTTCCTCATAAAGACTGCTGTCATAGATGCTTCTGGAGTTGAGCTCCGCCTGACTTGAGATTGGAGAATCACTTCCTGTCTATTTTCTAATTCATGTATCTTTTGCAAAACTGAATATCCAGGTTCTTCTAATGACTAAAAAATGGTGAATTTTTGCACAACTTTTGAACTGCGTGCCTTACACTGTTCATATAACTTCATTAAGCCTAATTTCCACTCTTAGCTTAATGCATAGGGTAAATATGCTTCTAAGTCACTTGTTTTGCCAGTTTTGTGTTGCTAGAATTCTGCAAATTTAAGATGTGCTGCCTATTAGGTTTGCATATAACAAAGTTGTGTGGGGACCCATCCACACACACATGCACACACATGCGTACACACAAACCACGGGAGGAGGAAAAGTACCAATTCTTGTACCTCCAAAAATAAACCTTAAAAGCTCTTAAAATTTTTGTAAAGTGAAAATTGATATTAATGTATAACTAGAATTGAACATGACCTTTTTTGTTCCTCTTAAAAACACTGTTGACAGTATTATAAGAATACACATTTATGTGAATTAAGTCTAGAGTAATAATCAGTTAGCTCCAGATTATTATCACCAAAACTATCCTGAAGAAAACTCTAATAAGTAACTGAATTTAGAGTTTTCTGTAATGTTTTCTTTTAGATTCTCTGAAATAGCCTCACACTCAGTAACTACAGCCAAGGACTAATATGGCTTTTGAAGTCAAATATTTCTTATCATTTATATATACTACACTATGTGCAAGTAAATACAAATTAGTACTTTGGGTGAGTAATGTGAAAAGAGGCCATTAAAAATCTTACATTTTTCTTTTGACAAAGATTTTAACAAGAAGAGAAATGATACAAGTTAAATTTAGTCTCACTTTGAGGATGTAAATCTAAACTGAAATCTTGAAGGCTTTTTTACCAACGCCTCAGGCTCTAACTATCAATTTCAATGTTGATTCTCTTTCCTCTCAAATTAAACTTTGGACTTTAAAAAAATGAAATAATCAAAGGACAATAGGTTGTATTCCTGGTTCATATGTTTAAAATTTTATTTACTGAATCATTATTTACTTCAGTGTAAAAATATATTATCCTACAACTCATTTTATACATATTAATTATTTTAAATATAATTTACTAAAATAAGACTGGATAAACTTGAAATTTTGGTGACAAGTTTGAACTGAATTTAATGAGATTCTATGTGCCTTATTAAGAATTTCTATGTTACGCCGACCATGGTAGGATTATAATGACTCCTCAGGATACTAAATATTGGCTGTGAACAATTCTATCAAGCATTTGTGAAGTTCATCTAGGCAATGACTGTATAAAGACAATATAAAAATGAGCTACTTGGTTTATTATTTGTATATGGGTGAAAGTTTATTGCTTTCTTCCACAGTTTTAATTCCTTCATTCTTGTAACATAGGGTAAGAAACTATAAAGGTTCTTGTTGTTGCTTTTTTTTGCTAGTTTTTTTTTTCCTGCACACCACTAAGAAACAAGGAAAATAACAGAGTCAAATATATACACATATATATCCTGAGGAAATTTCATTTCATAACACACATAATTTCAAAACTAATGAAAATTTCCTTCAAATTGATACTTTCAAAAAGAAGAAGGAAGAAAACCCTACATATTTGCCATTTGAAGGAATTATAACTAAAACTTACCAAGAAACATTTTTTCCTATATAGACTACAATCCGTGACCATCATTATATTCTTCAAAAAGAAATAAGATAAAGATGACTGAGCAAATACTTTTTTTTCTATCTTTGGCTTATAAATATGTTTGTTGCAAGTAAATGAAAAACAATCCTACTCATTAAAATAGTGAAGTAAATGACTAAATCCTCATAACTCACCATTTACCTTTCTTTTGACTAAGTTAAACAAGTCTATCTTTTGTATTCTTATAGATTTTTCAAATTTTTATTTAATTTAAATTTGAGATAGTCTTCACATTTCTTTTAGCCTGAAAATACATGATTATGGAGCTAAGCAACTATAAAATAAAAAACAAAACCCTGTGTCACAATTTATTTCCACAATTTATTTCTGGGAATTATTTCCAGTTTAAAATTCTGTGAATATCATTGCTATGTTTTATATAGGAGTTTACTTCAGACTGATAATCTTTCTTTATAAGAGCATGATGAATGGAAGTATAATCTGTTACATGTGTCTTTTTTGAAATTACTTTTAACATATTAAAGAGTATTTCTATCTCAAGAAGTAAAATATAATTTAAAAAATTTTTAACATTTATTAATTTTTGAGACAGAGAGAGACAGAGTGTGAGCAGGCAAGGGGCAGAGAGAGAGGGAGACAGAATCTGAAGTATGCTTTAGGCTCTGAGCTGTCAGCACAGAGACTGACAGGGGGTTCAAACTCATGATGTGAGATCATGACCTGAGCTGAAGTCAGAAGCCCAACCAACTGAGCCACCCAGAGATCCCTAAAATGCTTTTGCAAACACCAAGTCATTGAAATGTACTTGTTATATGTGCAGTTTATTTAATTCAAATGCTAAATTTTCACAAAAAATAATTGATCTGTACTTAAGCTTTTATAAACTTACATTTGAAAAAGTAACTTTAGATACCCAAGTTGTTTGAAACATACTTTAAAATTTCCAGTAGCTGAATCAATACCAAAAATAATTGTGCCTTAATATTTGTATCCAAATTGACAAATGGGTTTATTTATTTTTAATGGATTTGACTTTGAAGCAAATGTGTATTCATTTCAAAAATATTTCTCCCCAAGTTATTTCAATTTACTAACATTTCTGTCAAGTCAGTAGCAGTAACATCAAATTCAAATAGAAACTTAATAGTTGAAAATCACTCAATCCATATCAACACAGCATTCTTCAAAAATTTTTTGAAAAGTAGTTTTGCAGCCAATTTACATAATATTGTCCATTTATCTTGCATATTTATCCATTTTAGAAAAATATCTGAGTCATTTTTACAGATTTGTATTGTGAAAAATTTCACAATCTACATACTAGGTTACAATTAAATCCCTACTCTTAGAGCTTCACATTGCTTCATTTATATACATTGTGATGTTGGTGAGAAAGCATAAATCATTCAACGGTTTTTTGGTATCTAATAACCAAATAATGGCAAGCATTCCTTTTGTCTCAATAAAATCTTTAATTAGAGATTATAGTAAATTTGTGTGAAACTCTTCCACCATCCAGATAATAATCACTGGCAATTAACAAAAAATCATTGAATTGTCTTTTATTTATTTCAAAATTCCACAAATTGGTGATGATTCATATATTTGCATCCATATGCTAAAGGTTTTAACAACTGAACAATATCCACGGCACCTTTTTTTAAATTTGTTTCAGAAAGCTGAACACAGATATTTTCAATGTGTTTCTAAGAATGGAACATAGCAATACGGTAAGTTCAGTCTCTTGTCTTAAAATGTCAATAAATCCAGAATTTTGTCTAACATAGCTGGAGTACCACCCACTGTGATAGAAAACAAAATTTTCATACCTAGCAGATGCCCTCCTTTAACACATGTTAAAGATTCAAATATATCTATGATGGCAATTCAATAATTTAGGCCACAATCTGATAGCATTTCTTGGTAAAAATATCTCATGCCTCCTTTAAGGCTAAAGAAAAATGCTCACATTTTTTTCAAATCTTTTTTGTTTTTTGTGGAGGTGGTTGTTTTGTTTTGTTTTGTTGAGAGAGAAAGAGAGAGAGAGAGAGAGAGAGAGAGAGAGAGAGAGCGCGAGCCTTAAGCAGGCTCCACACTCAGCGCAGAGCCCAACAATCTTACAACCATGAGATCATGACCTGAGCCAGAATCCAGTCAGAAGCTCAACTGACTGAGCCACCTAAGTGCCTCCATTTTTCAAATCTTGAATCAATTAATCTTTGATAGTGTTAGAAAGACCTTTCATTCTACTCACAATTGTAGTTTGAGATTATTCACTTTTGTAAAGTATTGTTTACTGGTCTTCATTATCTGAAAAATCTTCTATAACCAATAATTTCTTTAACTAGTTCTTCATCTAAAAACAATTTTAATGCAATAATTAAAACATCTGGCCAAACTTATGAGACACAATTTTGTTAAAAACTTATGTAAAAATTTTCTACAAGACATTTAGTTCTAATTTTAGGCAATTGATTTTATTCATTTTTGACTGCTGAGAGAAACATCAAGTTTATTATATATTTTCTAAAAATGTCTAATATTGTTTATTTAATCTTATTTAAAATTTAACCCAACAAACAAGATGCTTTTCTAGTTCACTCTGCCACAGTCAAGTAATACAACCTTTATTAATCATGAAATTTGCAAATCCTTTCATCCAGTCTGTTTGCTTTAATATTCTGATTGTAGTGCTCTCTCCTGTATCCTTACTAGATTCTGTATCAAAATTAAAGTTTGTTTTAAATGTATTATTCTGGAGTTACCTGGATGGCTCAGTTGGTTAAGCATCTGACTCTTAATTTTGGCGCAGGTCATGATCTCATGGTTTGTGCAAATGAACCCCGTGCTCTTAGTGCAGAAGCTGCTTGGAATTCTCTCTCTCTTCCTCCCCATCTCGCGTTCTCTGTCTCTCTCTGTCTCTCTCTGGCTCTCTCTCACCTCAAAATAAATAAATGAACATTTTAAAATAAATAAATAAATAAATAAATAAGTTTATAATTCTGACCATACTTATTTACTTACATGAGAAAAGTAATTACATTGTAAGTAAAACAATAAGTATAAAAACATTTGCAAAATAATTACTACTTACAATTACAATATTAAAAGTGTAACAATTTGCATAAGTATTACTCTAACATGTCCTGTCTACATAAAATATTCAAATGAGAATACTGCCATGTTAAATCAGTATATTGAATTATTTGAATTGAAGCAATACAATGACACCTACTAGAACAAGGATGTGTTTATGTGTAGTATTAGAAACTACATATGCACCTGACACATTATACTGCAACCATAATATCACATGATGCAATGATGAAAGCCAAATGTGGTTATACCATAACAATGACATTGTTTTCAATGGAAAAACTTTTTGTAAAGCTTTAGATTTCTACTTTATGTTAATTAAAATAAAGTTGAAAATTCTGTTTCTAAATCACACTAGCTACATTTCAGATGCTTGGTATTTACATGTTTTTGGTAACTGCTCTATTAGACAGCACAGCTTTAGAGTAATGAATGTATACAAGTTGATTTGCTATTTTAATTCATATTATTTTACTAATTAAATGAAATAAAAACAATCACCAATTTACATTCCTCTACTCACCATAATAAGTCTTCTAATTAATTTTTCATTTTGTTTCATAGTCAAAGATAATTATCAGATATTTCATAAGGAGATCATAGTCTTTGCTTAGTCATCCTAAAAGATTTAAGTACACACTGCTGTTGTGTTCTAAAATTTCATTAGCAAGAAACATATTAAATGAATAAAATAACTCTGAGAAGACCTACTCACATTAAGATTGGTTTATCATTTTGGAAAACCCCTTTATGTTCAAATTTAGATATAGGAGTTTGTAAGGTAGTGCACACACATCTCATAAATTGTGAATAGGTGTTAACAGAAAAATGATATTTTCAGTCTGCAATGGTTCAAAAGAGACTAAAATCTACCACAGGGTGTGAAATTACTGTGAACTCTGAAAGAAAAAACTATCAGGATGGCACTAAAGAGATAAACAACCCAGATACAAGAAGAAACCAAAACATGAGTAAACAAGAACATTGACTTACATTATGCAATTGTGTAAATAAAGATAAAAACATGCAAGACTTCATTTTCCAAATAAGAAGAGAAGCAGTAAAACTAAAATAATATACATGAGTACCACAATTAGGTTATAAAATGTGTTATTTTCAGTTGCAATCAATAAATATTGTTAGGAAAAAAGCATTTTTATAAGTATTATTAATACATAAAATACTATAAAATGTTATGCATCTTTATAAAAATTATAGAGCAACAATCTTAATTTAGGATAAATAGTATAACTATTCAATTTAAATATAGATGGCTTTACTACCAAGTAAATATATCATATTTGGAGTAGGCTATTAATATCATGGAATTACCTGGGAAGTAACTGCTAAAAAAGGACAATGCATGTGGGGACCATTGAAAGAATTTATAGCACCATTGACTACATTTATTTTAATTATGAAGAATTGTTCTTAAGGAAACTATGAAAATTCCATATTTTGACTATAGAGATTTGCAAATAAAATTCAAAGAAAAAAGTCAATGTATGTAACTCTGAATTAGATAAATGCAGTTATTCAAACAGACTGATCAGCAGCTGGATGAAAATGATCAGTTATTAGAGTGAAAGGCATTTTGTTTGCAAAAGAAAGAGAGATCATCCCACAAATTTGTCAAAATGTCAGAGTGTCTTTGAGAAAATAACTGTAGCATTTACAAAACTGCATGGAATTTGGAAATTAAATGTATTCAACATGATTTTGCTGCTTTACATCCATTGACTGCTGTTTGGCATGAGTGATAGTTAATGGATTAATCATAACCTTGAAATGAGGACAAAATCAAATCTAATTAGAAAGCTGACTTTCCTGTGTTTCAACCCAAAACTGCCTTCTTGAAAAATCCAAAATGGGAGCGAGCATATTAAGAAAATAATTTTTGTACAATTTGAAGACAATGTACATTTTGGCACCTACATTTCTCTATAAATAGATAACAATAAACTATATGTCATTCTGCAGATAAATCACACTGATTAGTGTGTGTGTGTGTGTGTGTGTGTGTGTGTGTGCAGAGAGAGATAGAGAAGCTTATGAAAAGTATGATATGCTTTCTTTATTTTTGACAGTAAACATTCCAGTCTTGCTGATTCTAATTCATTCTCCACACCGTTGACTAAGAGCTATGACTGATACAAGTCTGACCATATCTGTTTCATCAGTGATATCACACACCTTTTACAATAGAATCAAAATGCCTTCATACCTTTTGTTTGGTTTACATTTGAGCTTAAAAGAATTCCTTTCACTTCTTTGTACTTTTTTTCTTAGTTATGCCGCTTACATCATTTTTAGTGTTTCATTTTATCTGATATTCCTATCTTTTATTGGTTTTTACTAGCTATTTTCTGTTGAGAGAGAAAGGAATTCTGATCAACTCCTATATTTGTTCTATATCTGAATTCTCTTTAGGGAGTTTCCTGATTACCTCCACACAAAGTATGGTCTCTCTCCTACATGGTGCGGTAGCAATGTTTACTTCTTCCATCAACTTATTTATTTATTTAATTTTTTTGTGAGAGGGAGAGAAAATCCCAAGCAGGCTGTTCAGAGTCAGTGCTGAGCCTGACATGGGCTCAAACTCACAAAACTGTGAGATCGTGACCTGAGCTGAAATCAGGAGTGGAATACTTAACCAACTGAGCCACCTAGGTGCCTCTCTAACCTTTTTCATACTATACAATAAATTTTCAATGTTTGCCAGTCCTTTAGATTTTACGCTTCCTGGTCATTTATGTCTTGGTTACTGCATTATTTTCCACGAATTTACCACAGTGCTTATTTTCTTTCTTTTTCTTTCTTTCTTTCTTTCTTTCTTTCTTTCTTTCTTTCTTTCTTTCTTTCTTTCTTTCTTTCTTTCATTAGTAAGGGTGACTCTTTTGCCCAGTTTCAGATGTGCAACACAGTAATTTGACAATTCTATGTGTTAGTCCTCACCATGATAACTGTAGTCACCTCCTATCATCAGACATAATTATCACAATCTTATTGACTATACACACTGTTCTGTACTTTTTATCTCCATCGTTATTTATTTTATAACTGAAAGTCTGTCCCACAGAGTGCTTATTTTCAATACTTAAAAAAATAAATAATAGCCTAAAAGTCTCAGAATATATATATATTCACTTCTGATGTTAGACCATCAAAATATAAGTAAGGGGAACTAGATATGTTGGGGAGGAAGGATTTACATATATAAGACTACTGTGATTTTTTAATTACAGTAACATCTTTGTACGCTATGAATTTTTAATATGAATTTCCAATGATGATATCTTTCAATTTTCAAAATATTAATTTTACTATTTCTTTATTTCTACTAATATCTATTACTTCTTTGTATGTGTAATTATAGCAGATAGTATTTAAAGGAATGCCAAAAAAATTAAAAAAAGAAGAGAAACAGACACAAAGAACATGAAATGAAAATAAACGTCTTAAAAATTGATTAATTATTCTTTATTAATTCAAAATTTTTATTATCACCACCATTACTAAACATGACCACAATTGAATGTGTATCTACATAGATATGTATGTATTCAGATATATGTATATATACAAATACATACACAGCCACATTTAAATTTATATGCATTTTAGTTACACAAACTCTTAAACAAAAAGTTTACATTAATAAATTATTTTTTCTAGGTGGTGATTTAAATATATTCCTAGTTAAATACTGCTAATGTTATAAAATGAATCTAGAATAAAGTTATCAATAATAAAATAATAAGAAAAATTTATCATCCAAAATTTTCCCTCACATTTGTATGTATTTTATTAAATTATGCTATTCAAATATAAATTACCCACAGGTTATGTTTTTACACAATCTAAATAATTTTTTTATTTATAAAATAAAGCTAGCAATAACTGTTTGTATAAGGAAACTCCAGAAAATTAAAGACGAATAAAATGAAAAATAAAAACAATATCATTTAATCTTGAGGAGAAAATTTGTAAGATATAATGAGACTCAAAAAAATTAATAACTAATTTAACAATGAGTGATTAACTTGTTTAAAGATGTACAATGCAATTCTAGCTAGATAAGTAGAATCTAGTGAAGAAATTTGAATATTTAGTTTTATTCTAGTGAGGACTTTTGTTTTACATCAGAGGCTAAAGTCATTTCCAAGGTAAATAATTTAAATGGCATTTAGCAAAGGATAAGTACACATTTATTATAAGGGTTTAGTGACTTAAGTTAGCTAACACAAATATAAAATACAAAAATAATAACAAAATATTTTCTAAAGTCAATGTGCAATGGTAGATTTAAAATATATTCATAGGCAAATAGAAGATCAAGAGTCATCTCTATAGTACCACTGAGATTTCTTACAAATGGAGAAGATAATTTATAAAAATAAAAGTAAAATTGAATTCTATTTCATAATTCAGTGCATAGCAATCACATTGCAAAAGAAAATGGAGAGATGCCAAAATACTTTAAGAAAATGTAAAATAAATACAATATAAACTTTATGCCTGTTAGATTCATACTTTTTAAATATACAAAAATATTATAAAATCCTCTGTGGAGATGGGGCAAAAAAGATACTGGCACGTTGGTTATAGAAATATGAGGTATTATTTTCTTTTGTTCATTTATTCAAGAAAATTGTATTGAACATATTAAATAAAGTATCTATTGAACAAAAACAAATTGTTAGCACTCTCTGAACTCATTACTGAACAATAACAGAAGTTCCATATACTCTTCTGTCCACGTAGGATATACTGTTGATCAGCAACAAAGCTCCTTCTGAAGTTTTCATTCTAGCATAAATTCCAATCTGAGAACATCAGTTAAAACTAAATAAGCATGGGCATTTCAACATAGGTATTCTAAATCTGGTTCAGTAACTCATAATTGTGCTATGATGCATAAATTATTAAAATTTAAACATTTTAGTGTATAGTTTTGTAGTATACTAAAAAAATTAAAAATCAAGTGAATATTCAGCCTTCAATGAAGGACTACTCAATTATGTATATTCTAAAGAATATTATGCAGTCATTAACATAAAAAACATATCTCAGAATACCTACAGGAATATTCAGAAATTATGTTTTGGTGAAAAATGTAGCATTATGGGAAATAACACAATCCTACTTTTATAAAACTATAAGTCAAAAAAACCTGATGTATAGATGGGTTTATATAATATAAACCTCCACAGAGTTATATATCAATAAAGAGAATATGGTGGGCGTACCATATTACTAAATCCAATGGGGAAATAAGTCAGAAGAGTGGCTAAGAGTAAAATAACAAAAAAAGGGAAGATGAAAAGGAGACGTTTAAAATATTTTACATTTATATATGCATGTTTCTCCATATAAAATAAAATAAAATAAAATAAACATTGGCAATTATAGCCACTACTTACATATTGTTCTTTATTTCCTGGAAGCATACTACTAAATTCTACTTGATCCTCACCCATGTTTCACCAGGGCATGCTATTATTAACTTCTTTTAACAAATAAATAAATGAAAGTTAAAACCTTTCATTTACTTGTCTAGTTCAAAAAGCCAGAAAGTGGGGCACAGAGTTACACTGAACCACCTGACTGGTCTCTTGGGATGATGTTGTTCTAATATAACTTGATCAATGCTAAGAGGAAAATGACTTTGAAGCAATAGTGAATATATATTGTAATTGGGTTTTTTTTTGAAAGAAAAGCATTTCTTTCTTTTTTTAAGAATTTCGATACATATGTGTCCAAAATTTTATTACAATTTCACTAAGAGGTCATAGCTGTGTATGAGTATACAGAAAATATATGACAAATCAGTGAGAAAGCCAGATTTATTTATTTATTTATTATTTTGTTAATGTTTTATTTATTTTGGATACAGAGAGAGACAGAGCATGAGAGTGGGAGGCGCAGAGAGAGAAGGAGACACAGAACCGGAAACAGGCTCCAAGCTCTGAGCCAGCGGTTAGCACAGAGCCTGACGTGGGGCTCGAACCCACAAAGGTGAGATCTGACCTGAGCCGAAGTCGGAGGCTTAACCGACTGAGCCACCCAGGCGCCCCCAGATTTATTTATTTATTTATTTATATTTAGTTATTGGTGTTGTCTGTGTTATTAATTTGATTCCTCATTGATGCCAATTCAGAGAAGCAAGATGCACTCCCAGCCTTGTTATTACTTATGACAGTAGTGTCATATTTTTATCTTTGAGAAACTTAAAGGTGGTGAACCTTAAAACTGCCTCTGTCTTTTGACCATGTTTTCTTTTTCCTACTTTATTTTGTTCCCATGACAGTCTAGTGTTTTCAGCATTTAGTTGAACATTGTGTTACCCAAGAGAGAACTAGTGATGCAATGATTTTAAATTGGTTATGTATTTTTTTAGGTTACACTTCATGCTTTTCCTTGAGTTGTGATGACATAGAAATTGAGGTGACTTGTTTATTAGCAAGCAATTAATGTAAAGTCTACCTTATGACTGAGATATCACATTACAGTAATAAGTCCTGTCCTTATGTATTTTGATTAAAAGCAAAATTCTTCATAAATCCATATCCATTCATTTAGAAGAATAGTATATAATTCTTATATCCTAGAGATTCTCATGAGTAGAAGAGATTCATACTTGTGTCTTAACAGGAAACAGATACCTGATGAGATGACTGTGAAAGGTCAATTTCAGCTCTACTATTTGGTAAACATTTTACTAGAAAGTAAATGTTATAAAATAAATTTGGATTTTTTTTCTTTCCATTTCTATTTTTGGAATAATTTGAGAAGAATTAGTATTAATTCTTCTTTAAATGTTTGCTAAAATTCCCCTGGGAAGCCATCTGACCCTGGACTCTTGTTTGTTGGGAGATTTTTGCTTACTGATTCAATTTCTTCAAGTTTTCTACTTATTCTGTTCAAGTTTTGGTAATTTGCATATTTCTAAGAATTTGTACATTTCTTCCAGGTTGTCCAATTTTTTGGCACACAGTTTTTCATTTCATAATATTCTCTTATTAATTGTTTGTATTTCTGTGGTGATGGTTGTTATTTCTCCTCTTTCATATGGGCTTTTATTTATTAAAATAAATTTTAGGGGTGCTTGGTGCTTCAGTAAGTTAAGCGTCCAACTTCGGCTCAGGTCATGATCTCCCCATTCATGGGTTAGAGCCCCCCATCGGGCTCTGCACTGACAGCTCAGAGCCTGGAGCCTGCTTTGGAATCTGTGTCTCCATCTCTCTCTGCCCCTCTGTCTCTCACCCTCTGTCTCTCTCTCTCAAAAATAAATAAACATTAAAAAATTTTTTAAATAAATCTTAAAAACCATTTACATGCTGAGTGAAGTAAGCCAGGCAGAGAAGGACAGAAACCATATGTTTGCACTCATAGGTCTAGCAGGAAAATAAGAGAGACCTAATGGAGACCCAGGGGGAGCGGAGGAGGGAGAGAGAGTTGGGGAGAGAGAGGGATGCAAAACTTGAGAGACTACTGAATGCTGAGAATGAACTGAGGGTTGAGGGGGAAGGGGGAGGGGGGAAAAGAGGTGGTGGTGATGGTGGAGGGCACTTAAGGGGAAGAGCACTGGGTGTTGTATGGAAAACAATTTGACAATAAAATATTATG
>NC_043704.1:43920882-43922975 GCF_006229205.1 Suricata suricatta
AGGGGGAGCGGAGGAGGGAGAGAGAGTTGGGGAGAGAGAGGGATGCAAAACTTGAGAGACTACTGAATGCTGAGAATGAACTGAGGGTTGAGGGGGAAGGGGGAGGGGGGAAAAGAGGTGGTGGTGATGGTGGAGGGCACTTAAGGGGAAGAGCACTGGGTGTTGTATGGAAAACAATTTGACAATAAAATATTATGGAGAAAAAAAACCATTTACATGAATATACGAGCATATATAAAATTGTACCAACCATAACTTTCAAGCAAAACTAGCAATAATCATTTTTCTAGATGCCAGTAAGTTAAGCAGGTCTAAAGTAGTCAGTTATATGACAAAAGAACATGGAGCAATAATTAAAAAATATATATCTAGTACTTAATTTTATTATAATTTTGAGAATATGTGTAATATGTTTGAGTTTTCTCTATAAAGTATATTGGGTAATATATGAAAATTATTGTAATTTGTATCTGCTCTCTCTATGGAGGATCTGATTAGTCACCTAAGTCCTCACTGGTTATTCAGATACTAGTTTACTCTTACTGTAGTTGCTACTCCTTTAAAAGTCATCCAGTGGAGCCAAGATGGCAGAGAGGAAGGGAGCTCTGTAAACTCCGTTCGCACCATTTTTCGAACTGAGAAGGATATTACATTCATCTGCGAGAGCGGAAGGAGAAAATACAAACTCCAGTAGGAATAGAACCTCAAGGATACCTGAGTGAGTGGGGGCGAATGGGGGAGATCCGAGGACGGGCCAGCCCGGGACGGGCAGGGGAGGTAAGATCCCCAGCCCAACATGGCGCAAGCGCGCAGTGCCCGAGAGACAAAGGGAAGAGACAGAGTCGGAACACGCTCATAGAACTGTCTCTGGGGAAGAGGTATAGAACGCTTGGCTGCGCTTGGAGACAGAAACCCACTCCATAGATAACTGCTGGGCAGCGGGGCGCAAGAGAAGGAATAGCCTCCAGCCCTAAGCCATCTCAGCGGGGAATCAGAGGCATCTGTGGCTGTGAGAAGCGGCTGCGCTGGAGAGGCGGTCTCCGCAGCGGGAAGCGGCCCAAGCGGCGACTGCGCCAGGCGCTAGCAATTCAAACTTGGTTTTGGGAACGGGACCACGGACTGCATTTCCACGGCACACCTCGCCCCCTGCACGAACTGTGCGATCCCGGGTCCCCACAAGGAAAAAATACGGCGCACACCGAAGGGACCCCCAACAAAGAGTGGGTGGCGGGTGGAGGCCCCGGCGCACTTAGACTATAGGAGCTCCCAGCTCATTTCCAGCAGCACACAGCGGCTTGAGCAAAGCTATCTGAAACTAAGAGAGACTCGGTTTTTTGCTTTTTGTTTTTTTCCTTTCCCCCATTGCAATCGCGATCCTGACTGGGGGTGGGGACTCCGCAATTGAGTCTGTGAAGGTGCGCACTTCACCTCCTGCTGCTCATTTCGCCTCAGGCAGGGGCGGAGCCTCTGAGAGCAGACTCCAAGACTTACCACGTCAAACCAAGCCTATCCACCAGAGGGAGCTGCTGCTTGCTTTTTTTTTTTTTTTCTGGTTTTTTTTTTCATTTTGTTTTTTTTTTTGGTTGTTTGTTTTCTTAATATATAACAAAATATTTTTTTTTCTTCTTTGTCATTATTACCTTTTTGTTTTCCTTTTTCTTTACTCAATTCCTTTAAATTTTACTCCTTATATTCCTTTGTCCTTTCTCCCTTACTTTTTCACCTTCTTGGAACCCAGATATATTCTCCTGTATCTCATCCTTACTTCTCCCCTAAACTGGTCATACACTTTTAAGCCGTCTACTGTCCTTTGTTGTCTCCGACCCCCTTATATATATTTTTTTTTTGTCTTTTCTTCTTTCTCTTTTCTTTTTATTTTCTCTTCTTCTCTTCCTTTCGTCTCTTTCCCTCCCATTTTCTTTCTTTTCATTCCTCCCTGTAATGTGTTTCTTTGTTTGATTTGTCTGTGTGTATGTGTGCTTCTGTTCCCTTGGTGTTTGTCAGTCTGTTTTCCTTCATAGGACTACACCAAGAAACAAGCCAAAGTGTGCAAGAAGGCGAGTCCCAAATATTGCAGAGTAGGGAAATAAAAT
>NC_043704.1:43923075-44029428 GCF_006229205.1 Suricata suricatta
GGGGGAAGGGGGAGGGGGGAAAAGAGGTGGTGGTGATGGTGGAGGGCACTTAAGGGGAAGAGCACTGGGTGTTGTATGGAAAACAATTTGACAATAAAATATTATGGAAAAAATAAATAAATAGATAAATAAAAATAAAGTTAAAAAAATAAAATAAAAGTCATCTGTTAAAAATAACTTTAAAAATTATTAAACATCTGAAACTTGCTTCGTTTCCAGATGTAAAAAATAATCATCATATCCCCTTCTCATTGTTACAAGAATATTTAAAATCAAATTAAGTAGAAAGTAAAACTCTGACCCATAGATAAAGAAAACCAAAATGGTTGACAAATTATTATTATGGGTCTATTTTTACATAAATGTATGCCTTAAAGGCAATATTGTTAGAAGTTTAGAAATTACATGCTATAGATCAAAAAAATGCCTTTTTGTTTCTGTAAAGAACCGTTTACTTATGACTTAGCAACTTTGTAAGGGAATTCATTTAGTTATGTGAACCCAAGACCTCAATTTTCACAGGTAAATAGTAAAGCAGTTTGACTAATCTTCTAAAGCCAATCCATTTATATTTGACATGGCAATGCTTGTTAGGAAACATTTCATGGACAGACCTCTGGATTAGCAGAGCTATTTTGTGTTTTCCCCTTCAGTGAAATGTGAAACCAGTGATATTAAACAGTCCAAGACTGATTTAAGTAGAGGGAACAAATGTATACATTTAACAGCACCATTATAAAGAGTTAGTCTTAGAATCTGTTAGAAGACAGGATGTATTCTTATGTATACCTGAAATATAATTAAGAACTGCAGGAACAAATCCCATGTCCTTATAGACACAGTCCAACCGGTAGTGGTATAAGAAAATATAACTAAATTTGTGTGAAGTTTTTGGAAGCAGCTACATTTTAAAATGTGCAGGAAGAATGACTTCAGAAGTCTTTCTTAGGCAGGATTATTTCAACTCAAAACCAGATAATATAATTTTGAACTTTTCCTTCTCTTCATTGTATATCATAGCATATTTGGCAAAATCTTTGCTAATGCTGTCATGTAATACATTGACATTACATGAAGCAAATGGCTTAGATTAAAATGAAAATTACTTTCATGCTGTGCTGAAAATAACCTCTGGCTTGAAAACCATGTGGATCAAAACTAACTTGACAGATTGATTCAACATGATATATTTTAGCACTAAAACCAGATGGAAACATAACAAACATATAGCTTATAGAATATAAACTTTAATAAAGTATATTAAATAATAGTTCTTTAAAAATTAGATGGAAATATGTTTAAAAATTACCTTTAAGAATCAGTGTTTGGCGTGTGTTTTTAACTTTTTGTTCTTTCAAATTAGTTAATAGTTACTTTGATTATTTTACTTTGACAGTGACCAACTATTTTACTTTAAAGTTTAATAGTGACCAATTTTTTGGTCTCTCAATTTTCCATTAAAGAAATAAAAATACTGTGTCTTCACATAAATATATACCAAAATGTTTTCAAATTTAATGAAATACTATTAGAGCTTTGTAGCCCAAACCACTATCATAATGACTGATATATAGAAGATATTTTTAACTAAGTAAACCTTTCAGACTTTCTTGCTAAATCTAGATATACCCATACCTTGCTATATATAGAAATGTGATTGAACATGTAGTCTAATCAAAAATGGCACTATAGAACTTTTTTTATGGGATTTTGCAGCATTTTCAATAACACTATCTGACAAGTCTTGCTGTTGTTGTTGTTGTTGTTGTTGTTGTTGTTGTTGTTTTACAGACAGAAGTGCGCATGAGTGGGGCAGAGGGTGAGAGAATCTCAAACAAGTTCCATGCCCAGCGCGGAGCCAGACATGAGGCTCCGTCTCACAACTGTGAGATCATGACCTGAGCCAAAATTAAGAGTCAGGCACTTAATCAACCAAGTCACCCCCTTGCCCTATGTTGCTACTATGTTAATATCTTTTTTTTTGGTCATAGCATGTTTGTTAAATTCTGTACATTCGAAAGGTTCCAACTGAATTTATAAACAAAAAAGAATCTTCATGATCAAATAGTTTCTCCGAGAACATCAATGTCTCTCAGTCTCAGCTAAATGTTAGATTAAAATGGCATAAAGGGAACAGTCACTCTTCTTTTATGATTAGTACTGCTATTATTTTTACCTAGAGCAACTGTGCAATTGGAGGAAAGAAGATAGAGGAATGCTAGAGAGAAAAGGATGCACACGGTTCAGCATAGCGAGGGAATGAGAGGGGTCCGCAGCTACAGAGAAATGTTGTGAGCTGGAAGCCACAGCTGAGAAATGGAAGTCAAAGACGGGACAATTAAAAGTTTACTTAGGTAGGTCCTAAAACAGAAACAACTTGCAGTTGTTTCAAACGCTCCTCATTTAAAAATTATCATTAAAGATGGGGTGCCTGGGTGGCTCAGTCGGTTAAGCGGCCGACTTCAGTTCAGGTCATGATCTTGTGGTTCATTAGTTCCAGCCTGGCATCGGGTTCTGTGCTGACAGCTCAAAGCCTTGGAATCTGCTTTGGATTCTGTCTCCCTCTCTCTCTGCCCCTCCCCTGCTCACGCTCTATCTCTCTGTCTCTCAAAAATAAATACACGTTTAAAAAAATTGAAAATAAATAAAAATAAAAAAATATTCTTGAAAAAGGTGTTACTCTAAGTAAGCTCATTATTTTGTCAATTGAAGTTTACTCTTTCAGGATTACATTTTTGGCACTGTTATTTAAAACACACCAACAAAAAGACAACATTTGCTTCTAAAATGTATATTCTTAAGAGTTGATTGGGGGTCTTGGGTGGCTGAGTTGGTTAAGCCTCTGACTTAGGGTCAGGTCATGATCTCATGGTTTTTGAGTTTGAGCCCTGCTTTGGGCTCTGCGCTGACAGAGAGCTGTCTCTCTCTCTGCCCTTCCCCTGCTCTTGCAGGGGAAAGAAAAAAGTTGAAAAAAGTTGATCATTTCCTACCATCTCTGCTTGTAGTGTTCTAATTTGCTCTTTTCAACTCCAAAATACATATATATGATTTTTTCCAACCTCTGTCTGTCCATTGATCCTTTGCTTTTGCTTTTTTAGGAACGTGTTCACAGACTGCACATACCTCTGGGTAAATGAATGTTGGCAGTTGGAAAATGGCATCTTCTATTCCCCCTGTAACTAAGGTAGTATGAAACTTCAACCACATGAAGTGGGAATGTTTAGTAGACAAGGACTCTAGCAATGTAAAAACCCTGGATTTACTATCTCAGTTTGATACTCTACACATTTATTCTTCTCTCTAATCCTCCAATTCTGAAGTTGGACTTAAAAGAATCAATTTAATAGAGCAAAGAAAAGAACAAAATCTAACTTGAGTTTTTGCATACAAAGTATGTTCAAGGGTCATATTCTATTAGATAATCTTATTTTCGTTTTCCTTGTTTTTGTAAACATAATCTTTCAAATCACTAAATGCTATTAAACTCTCAATTCTGGGTCATATTATCATTGTGATTGTTTTCCTTTTGCTTGCTTTATTGTTGTCAAACATTTTTCTATCTTCTTTGCTAAACCAATAGCCAGCATTACACAAAACAAGAAAACATTATGATTAAGAGAATATTAGGTATTCTAATGAATAATAAAAATTTATGAAAGGTACACATTATTACACTATTAGCTTTCTTGGAAATGACAGTTTATTAGTAAACATTAAAATAATGTTATAAATATTAAGTATTTTCTTTTTTTTCAAGTTTCTTTTGAGAGAGAGAGAGAGAGAGAAAGAGAGCGAGCAAAAGTTGGGGAGGGGCAGAGAGAGAGAGAGGGAGAGAGAGAATCCCAAGCAGGCTTTGCACTGCCATCCTGGAGCCCTACAAGGGGCTCCATTTCACAAACGTGAAATCATGATCTGAGTCAAAATCAAGAGTAGGATGCTTAACTGACTTAGCTACCCAGGTGCCTGAAGTATTAGGTGATTTCTAAAAAGTGATGTATCTTAGAAAAAATTAAAAAATGGGTTATAAAATATCAAAATAAAATACATTTTTAAAAACTGAATTGAGTGAATATCAAAAAGTTGTCCAAATAATTTATTTAAATATGACTTAAAAGTGTCCCAGGCAAATTTTCCAACTCTAGACCCTTATGTCTGATTTGAAAACGATCAGCAATTTTATATGTTGTTATTACCAAACTTTCAAAAACTTATTGAAACATTACTCTATGGAATGCTAGACAATATGTTGAGTTTCTTTTTTATTGTTTTTAATAATATTTTTATAATATTTCTATTTTTATTAAAATATTCTTTAAAAAAATTTTTTTAATGGGGCACCTGCGTGGCTCAGTCCGTTAAGCGCGGTTTCCGCTCGGGTCATGATCTCGCGGTTCGTGGGTTTGAGCCTCACGTCGGGCTCTGTGCTGACAGCTAGTTCAGAGCCTGAAGCCTGCTTTGGATTCTGTGTCTCCCTCTCTCTCTGACCCTCCCCTGCTCACACTCTCTCTCTCTGTCTCTCAAAAATTAATTAAAAGACAAAAAATTAAAAATAAAATAAAATAAAATATTCTTGTCATACATGTTATATTAGTATATTAGTTTCCGGTATGGAACATAGTGATTCAACAATTCTACACCTTACTCAAAGCTCATCAGAGTAAATGTAGTTACCATCTCTCACCAAACAAAATTATTATATTATTAATTATTATTAATACTGTATATCCTATGCTGTTCTTTTCATCCCTTTGTCTTATTTATTTTATTACTGGAAGTTGATTCCTCTTAATCCTTCTCACATTTTTCTCCTGACTCCCCATCCCCTTAACCTCTGCAAACAGTTTTTTCCTCTGTATTTATGAATCTGTTTGTGTTTTGTTTGTTTGTTCAGTTTTTTTTTCTTTTTAAGATCCCACATGTAAGTTGAATTATGTTTTATTTGTCTTTGTCTGACTTAGGTCCATCCTTGTATAGTATTTCTTTTTCTTTTTCTTTTCTTTTCTTTTCTTTTTTTTTTTGAGAGAGATGTCACAGGTACAGGTCGGGAAGCAGGCTCTTGCGCAGCAAGGAGGCCCAGGAGGGGCTGGATCTCATAACTGAGATCAGGGCCTGAGCCAAAGTCAAGAGTCGGACGTTTAAGTGACTGAGCCACACAGGCACCTCATGGTGTTTCCTAAACTGCTCAGAAATAGGATTAAACTAATCATGGAAAGGGTCATCTCTTTTTTCCCCGAGCAACGGACTTGTATTCACTCTTGGAAAGTATCCCCAACATCATCCCAGTTACCTAACATTAAAATGTGGCTCTGTCACTTTTCCAAGGAAGACATCCAGACGGCCTACAGGCACATGAAAAGATGCTCACCATCACTCATCATCAGGAAAATACAAATTAAAACCACAATGAGATACCACCCTACACCAGTCAGAGTGGCTAAAATTAACAATTAAAGAAACCACAGATTTTGGCAAGGATGCAGAGAAAGAGGATCTTTTTTGCACTGCTGGTTGGAGTGCAAACCGGTCAGTCACTCTGGAAAACAATATGAAGGTTCCTCAAAAAAATAAAAATAAAACCACCTTATGACCTAGCAATTACACGACTAGGTATTAATCCAAGGAATACAGATGTGCTGTTTCAAAGGGACACATGCACCCCAATGTTTATAGAAGCACTATCAAAAATAGCCAAACTATGGAAAGAGCCCAAATGTTCATCTACAGATTAATGTATAAAGACGATGTGGTAAGTATATACATATATAATGGAATATTACTTGGGAATCAAAAAGAATACAATCTTATCATTTACAAGTATGTGGATATATCTAGAGGGAATTATGCTAAGCAAAATTAGTCAGAGAAAGACAAATATCATATGACTTTACTCATATGTGGAATTTAAGATACAAAACAGATGAACATAAGGGAAGGGAAGCAAACGATAATATGAAAACAAGGAGCGGGCTAAAACCCGAGACCTTTAAATGCAGAGAACAAACTGAGGGTTGCTGGAGGGGATGTTGGTGGGGTGGAGGGATGGGCTAAATGAGTAGGGGGCGTTAAGAAAGACACTTGTTGGGATGAGCACTGGGTGTTATACAAAGGGGGTGAATCACTGGAATCTACTCCTAAAAGAATTATTGCACTATATGCTAAATAACTTGAATGTAAGTTAAAAAATAAACAAAATTTTAAAAACAAAATAAAATGTAGGTCTGTCAATTTATTCTTTACTTTCCTCATCCAAAAGCATCTGATCAGGCATCTGCAAATAATGCAAATCTACTCTGGATAACTTTGGCAGACATAGAAAGAAACAGAAAGGCATCATGTAGCTCACATGATTGCCCACGGAGGCCAGAATAAAAAAAAAAAAAAAGAAAGAAATCTCACTGTAGTAGAAATGTACAAAGTCATGGCCATAGCATTTTCCGTGTAACCCTTGTAGTTACACAACTGGATTCTCAACTCTGATGTTCACCATTATGAATAATTTTTTGACTATATGACATCATGATGGCTTTCCTTCCTCCAGGCTCCACATCCCCATTCTGGACGGGAGGGCAGCCTGAGAACCTACAATCTATTGCCTCCAGCATCAAATCAGTGCTGCAGCTGTTTCCATCAAAAGGTACAACCAATTTCTCCGTCCGTGATTTTGGTCTGGTTTGGGCATACATCCTGAGGAAGAGATGGCTCATCAAAATGTACCCAGGCGTGAAAGGGATATACAGGCTTCAGAGTGAAGGTTATTTAGTACACACCTTTTATGATGCAGGAGTACAGAAAAAAAATGAAAAGGTGCAATAAGAGGGGAAAAAAAGAATGAAGGCAAAGAAAAGCAAAAAAGAAGTTGTCAAGAAAAAGATGGTGGAACAGCCCTAATCTTATTGCATTGTACAAACAAAATGGCCACATACTTTAAAGAATAAATCTTTTGGATTTTACATTGGTCTTTACAATATTTTTTTCTGAATTAAAACAAATTTTTAAAAATTCTTTTTATTTCGTGAAACTTAAGGGAAATGTGGTGATAAACCTTTTGAATAAAAATTGACTGGAGCAGTGATTGCTAATAGCAAAATTGTATGACAAGAATCAAAGCACCATGGACAGAAATTACTGAACAGTTTCATCAGACAAAAGATACTGTGTCAACTTGTTCCTCAAATCTGATCAATAGCTTTTCTATAGTTGCGTCTATTTTCCCTGTACCTAATCATCACGCTCCATTTAAAGTCAGCCTTGAAACACTAAGAGAATTTTAATATTTGTTTTCTAATTAAGATGGTCATTTTCAATTAACCTCCACTTAAAGGCTTTTAAATAAAATATAGTTGCTGATATTCTCAGAACTATCGTTAACCAGAAAGCTGTGGGCCTTTTATTGCTTCCCTTTATATTCAGCTTTCCAGATGACTCATAATGTTTCCTTCTTCTGTTGGACATTTTATAAATTCTGCCCACATACCCAAAGCTATAAACCGAGAATAAAAGGGCTTTATCACTTGTTAGGGAGATCCTTTTCCAGTTAAACTCTTTCTTGAAGCCAATCAACTCGTCAGATCAGAGGCCTGTCTTTTGTGAGAGCGCCTCTGAACTAAAGCTGACAGGGTTAGGCCAGGGTCAGCTGTCGGATAAATCAGAGGAAAGACAACTGAAAGCACTACAGTAGAGAGGGCTAGGGATTAGCACAGGCGGCATTATCTGGGAGTTGACACTGATAAAAAACATATTTGTAAGATGTAGCTTTCAAGACTAAAAAAAAAAAAAAAAAAGCCCTTCCTATTCCCTGCCCTCTCAAATGACATTCAAATTAATTAGAAAAGTTAGAGAAGAAGGGACTTGTAAGTCATTTATCTACCAAGTGGTAAGATTTAAAAAAACTTAAATCTTGATGGTCTCCAATAAAGAAGCTTAACAAAGATTAAGAGTTATCAGTCTTTGCTGTGAGCTATCAAAACTGGCTGACCTTAAATTGTATAGAAGCAAGATGCAGGGACAGTTACAGGAGCCTTATTGAAGTATATGTTCCAATGGTAAGAATATTAAATATTTATTTACTTAAAGTTTATAATTTTTAATCAAAATACCGTAACCTTTTCCTAATATCAATATTTATCAGAAACAAACTTATTTCTAGAAGACGTTATTCACTATTACATCTAAACTTACAATTTATTTTAGATAGAAAGTCTCGCTATGTTCAAGTCTGATAAATTCTAAAATTAAGTTTCAAAATCAATCATAAAAAAGTTGTCAATTTATGAGTAATTTATATGCATAAGATAATATGTAATGTATCTTACTGATGTGCCACATTGTCTCAGAATGAAAAAAAATGCCTAAGTGAACCCTGAGTCTTTTTCTTCAGTAGTGAAATACCACAATCATGCTTTGTGGCCTAACTGGCAAGGTAATGGTCTGCTGATCATCAACCATCTAAATAATTGTTACAAACTTCACAAAGAAAGAAGATATTATTGGATATGGGTTTGAAAATTAATAATGTGAAGAAGTTTTTAGAAAAATAGCAAATGGGCCCCTACTCTAATTCTTTCACTTTCTTAAGAAGACATCAGACTCAAAGGAGATTTTTTTCTGATGCTGCAAAATGTTTCCAATGAAGAAATCTAATTTAGCAAATCATGAAGATATATCTTTATAAATAAAAATAAATTAAAATATTTATTCCATAGATTCTGACTCTTAATTCAGCAATACTTGATTTTTATGTAAAACTGAATAAAGAAATAATCTGTAGTATTACATAAACTTACAGCTACTCCGTAAGACAGCAAGACAATGCAGTGGAAAAGGACAAAATAAAAAATGGGAAAATGGAGTCAATTGACAAAGCACTTGAGAATACATAATTGAAATAAAAAGTAAGAAACATTATATAGTAATTTGGATGTTTTTGATAAATAATCCAGTTCAACAGATTTAAAACTACTCTGTGGAAGGTAACAGTTTTATTTATTAATTTTTCTCCAAACTTTGAAATAAGAGTTGCATATAATAAAGGATAAAGTGTATTTATGAGATTTGACTTGTTATAAATGCTCATTTTTGATGGAACCTACAACATATATTTTCTTAGGTAAACTTAAGAATATATGGGATTAAACATTCCCAATAATACTCCTCTATAATTATCTGTTTTATGAAGTGATGCTCTCAACCTATTAGACTCCACATTTAAAGCAATATTTTAAAGAAACTATGTTAAATACATAAAACTTCAAAAATAAAATTTAACTATACGTGTTTATCCTTAAGTAATTTCTATTCTATGATATTTGCTATGTCCATGTATTTCATATGCTTAATTAATTTAAACACATAGTGGGTTTTTTTAAATGTTTTCTTTACTTTTGAGAGAGAGAGAGAGAGAGAGAGAGAGAGAGAGAGAAAGTGTTAGCAGGGGAGGGTCAGAGAGAGAGGGAGACACAGAATCCGAAGCAGACTCTAGGCTCTGAGCTAGCTGTTACCACAGAGCCCAACACGGGGCTCAAACCCACAAACTGTGAGATCATGACCTGAGCTGAAATCGAATGCTTAACCGACTAAGCCACCCCAGTGCCCCAAACACATAGGGATTTTTTGTAAATCAGAAGAGCATGAAGAAACTTTTTAGGCAATTATAAGAAACCAAAATTGAAATAAAAAGTAGGAAACATTATATAGTAATTTGGATGCTTTCGGTAAATAATCCAGTTATCCAATCTTCAATTACTCCTTCTCTTTCTCTTCTTACTCCTTCTTTACTTCTCCTTCATTGGCATAACTTTTTAATGTAAAAATTAGGAAAAAATTTATACTTCTCATGACAAGTAAATGCAATCTCTGTAATTGGTAAATTAATTAAAAATAATACTAAGAAGTATTTTGTTCCAAAAGCTTTTGTTTAGAAGATTGTCTGCATTGAGACAGAAAAGGTCCATTTTTGTTTCTTTGCCAAACCTTACAGTTTATTTGGCTCAAAAAGGCACACTTTCAGAGAAAAAGAGAGATAAATTGAAGACCTTTCTTAAACAAAGTAAAATATATTTAAAACCTAGTGAACAATATTATTTAAATTAAATGTTCCAAAGGACTCATTCTGGCTAGAAACCTTAGCAGGTACTTGAAAGAACAAAGTGCATTAGCACAGAGATGAAAATAAAAAGCAGGCATTTACCCCCATTTTTAAATGATATTCAGAAACTTGGGATTGTTCCATGAAATAGAAAAAATGAAGCTTCCAAACGGTTTTGTTTGTTTTTTTGTTTGTTTTAAATCAGAAGGAAAAGGAGGTATCTATCCCAGTGCGTGTTTTTTCCATGGGGTCAGGGTCAAGTCATTTGTCTCTTCGAGGAAGAAGGTAAAATGAAGTATAATATAGACTTTTCTACAATGGCACCAAAAAAAGAATGATATGATTGTCCAGATTCCAAAGTTGTAAACAATGGGGACTAATCCATGGCAAATGTAAGACTGCGAAGAAAAGAGAAACACCACGTGTCTACCCATGAATACTGAGAGGTAAGCTATTCCAACAGGAATATTAGGGTAAAAGAAACATCAAGATGTTCATCAATAAAATATAGCCCAATGTTCTCCAAGGCCAGATAGATATTTCAGAGGCAACATTTACATTATTAAAGTGGAAGAGAAATTCCACAGATTTAATTTACATCCCTAGATACATCCATGGGTAGTCCAAAAGCATCATAAGAACTATCATCCAAGATGTACCCTCATTACTTTTATCAGGAAGATGTTTTCCCCGTCAATGCAATATTTCCACATGAGTGGTGGAGGGAGAGGGAGGCTTCATATACAATGACTACATCATCTTTTGGCATTTTTCTTCAATTATGAGTAGAATAATTAGATTTCAAAATCTGTTACATTAATGATATGGAATGGAATACTTCAGAGTACATACCAAAAAGAATATTGGCCGTTCCTCATTAGTGAGGATTCCACTAAAACCTAGAAAAATTGCAGAGCTTTTTTCTAGATATTTCGCGTGCTCCCCTTGGAATAAAGGAAGGTCTTTATCCAACATTCAGATCTCTTCTGGGTACGTATCTTAGAACAAAACACTAGTATTGGACTGGGCTTTGATGAATGATGGCATGGCTATTAAGATGAATCAAAAAAGGCATTGTGACAACATTCATCGAAGAAGCATCAAATGGCACAGATCAATGGCAACTGTGGTTCCAAATACCTCCAAAGGGTTCTTAAGAAATAGAGTAAGCCTCCTGGATTTTTCTGGTCAGTTCTTCATCTACCTTTCTAATTAAAATTAAAGTGTCATGGGGTGCTTTGGTGGTTTATTTAGTCAGTTAAGCCTCTGACTTCAGCTCAGGTCATGATCTCACAGTTCATGAGTTGGAGCCCTCTGTTAGACTCTGTGCTGACAGCTTGGAGCCTGAAGCCTGCTTCAGATACTGTGTCTCCCTCTTTCTCTGCCCATCCCTCACTCATGCTCTGTCTCTCTCTCTCAAAAATAAACACTAAAAAATATATTAAGAAATTAAGAAAATAAAGTATCATGTCATAGTTGAATTCATCATCAGTGAAGAATACAGGTGTCATTCCAAAGAGCCACTTGGTACAGGATTCGAGATTTAAATGGAAGCTTCCAAAAAGAGTCTAAGCTTTTGAAGATGTTTCAGATTTCACTGAATTAGGTGAAAGTCTATTTTAAAATTTCACATATATCTGAATAAGAATTTCCTGGCTATATATCTGTTACCAGAGAAAGATAGCTTTCTTTAAATTTCTTGTAGGAGAAGCTATAAGAGGTCACTAGGACACTTTCTTAAATGGTGAAACTAAGAGTCAGAAGGTCAAATTCTTCCTCATATACCTTTGTTGCTATCACAGACAATGTAGAAACCTAAGTATAAAAATAAATTATCTCATAAAGCAAATCCTAAGAGTGTTCTCATAATTGTATCTAACAACAATGACAGAAAGGCTGTTCCAAGAGATACAGAGAATGGACTTTTTATTTTCCTGGATAGCCTTCTGTTTTTAAAAATTTTTAAGTCCAGGGTGCTCCAGTGGCTCAGTTGGTTCAGCATCGGACTCTTAATTTCAGCTTGTCTCATGATCTCATGGTTCATTGGTTTGAGCCTCATATCGGGCTCTGTGCTGACAGTGTGGAGACTGCTTGGGATTCTCTCTCTCTCTCTCTCTCTCTCTCTCTCTCTCTCTCTCTCTCTCTCAATAAAATAAATAAATGAAAACTTTACATATATTTTAAGTCCAGTACAATTAACATACAGTGTTATATTAGTTTCAGGTGTACAACATATTTGAACTGCTTATCATGAAGCGAAAAAGAACTCCCGAAGAGAGGTAGAATTGTTTTCTGCCTTGATCTCCTATAAACCCCAACTGACCAGCCTCCATACTTTCCTGACCATGTAATAACATACCATTCCAAGTACACCTAGAGAAGAAGAACGTTACTATTGGACTCCTCAGGAGGGGAGGACAGTATTCCCCTAACATTCATAATTACATAGGCTTTACTCTGTGTCAGGGAACCAGCTCATAAAATCGTAAAGAAAGATTACTTAGCAGAGATATTGATTTGTTTACTCTCCCTCAAGCACTCAAACAGATCAGAAAAAAATCCATTTGCACTTTTTTTCCATTTCTTCTGGGTTCATAGTAGTGAGGAAGAACAAAGTGAAGAACAAAAGGATTGAGGGAGACACTATCTTCAAATGCTTTCCCCTTTATTCTTTAAAAGGAAGATCTTTTGTCAGCTTTTTTTTTTTTAATCATGCAGAAAATCTTCACTAAGCACTTGCTTTTGAATCTGTTCTTCAGGTAGAAGTTGCTTACACCCTATGTTCTGAGTACTGTACTTTGTGTATCCTTGGAGGCTTGGTTCTTTTTCTGATTTCATTGGAATCTTTTTTTTTAATGTTTATTTATTGTTGAAAGAGAGAAAAAGAGAGAGATAGAGTGAAGGTGGGGGAGGGGCAGAATGAAAAGCAGGTTCCAGGTTCCAAGCTGTCAGCACAGAGCCCGATACGGGGTTCAAACCCACGAACTGTGAGATCATGACCTGAGCCGAAGCCGGACGCTTAACCAACTGAGCCACCCAGGTGGCCCTGATTTTGCTGAAATCTTAATTCTTTATAATGAATTATCACAATTAGCTGGTTGCCTCTGCTTATAACACAATAATGTTCCATACACAGTATATGTTGATTTTTTTTATCAAATATATCTTTCCTATCTAGTTATTACACTAGGAGTATATTTTTTCTCTCCTTCATTGTGCTGAAATAACAGAATAGAATTTATACTCTGGAATGTGTATAACTACAGTTATTGCAGTTGCAATATTTATTCTTTATCTCCAAAATTATACATATTTCTTAGCCTTCTACTCATTATGTAAATAAGCAATTTATAGTTTTATGTAATATATTATCAAAGAAAATAGAAACAATTTTCATTCATTCATGGAACATTCATAATTTCCTCACTTCTCTAATATTTTCTAATCAAACACTAGTACCATTCTTGTAACTAAGTGGGATTAATAAGGATACAAAACATTATGCACCTGCTTAGCTTTATAAAAACCATTAGTGATACAACTGATGAAATGCCAACAAATTATATAACTCTGCCCACACTAGGTATTAGCTCTTTTTTAGATGTCAAACCAGTCTCCCTATGGTTACTTAACTCCATTAACAATGTTTCTAATTTTAAAATGTATTTAACAAATAAAGTAATAGCAGACAATATGGAGACAATTAGTCCCTTTTAATAAAGATCTTATTTGTTTCCGTTCTTTCATTTTATTTTTTATGTTATTCTTTTTACGTAATTGCTCTTTTTTTGAAGTATGGTTGACAAGCAATTTTACATTAGTTTTAGGTATAAAACATAGTGATTCAATAAGTTTACATGGTATGCTGTGATCACAAATGTAGCCAACATCTGTCACGACAGCACTATATGCATTACTTATTCATTCTATGACAGGAAGTCTGTATCTTCCACTCCTCTTCACCAGTCATACCCAACCCTCTACCCTCTTTCCTTCTGGCAACTATCACCTTGCCCTGTATATTTTATATTTAAAAATCAGTTGTCAGTGAACTGTGACGTAGGGACCAAAATCCAGCCAACCCCCTGCTTTCAGTTTAACACACAAGCTAAGATTTTTTAACACTTTCTTTAATAATTTAAAAACTCTATAAAGAATAACACTTTATATCACATGAAAATCATACCGAATCCAAATTTCAGCATCCAAAAAATTTTATCAGAACAGAGGTATAATCAACCACTTACATGTTGTCTCTGTCTTTGTGCTACATCACTAGGGTGGAGCAGTTGTGAAAGAAACTGTGTGGCCCTCCAAGATGAAAATATTTAGTAACTTTTTACCCAAAACATTTTCTGAGCCCAGTTTAAGCCTAGTCTCCACCATGCAAGTAAAGAGGATATAAATAGAACCACCTAGTTTGATGAAGAGCAAAGATGAAGCAGTCAGAATGATTTTAGTTTGGAGCAACAGGGAGCCCATAAGAAAAATTTCCATTAGATGAATTGTTTCATGCAATTGAACATAATTTGTTCCACTGTGTTGAATACTGTAAGGCCACCATGGTTTTGTTCATAGTTAATTGAGTAACCCAGACCATTTAACTGGAACTAGGCAAGCCAAAGACCAAGTACTTTTTACTTATAGGTTTTGGTATATTCTTTTTAGTGTGAAAAAAAGGACAAAAAATTCTGTATTTTATAAATGTTCAACTTAACGTCATGCTGAACCATGAGGTTGGGAAATAGAAAGAGTGTAATTCTGAGTCAGAGCCATCCTTACTGTTATGCTTTCGGGGATCATACACTAGGCACTCCCATTGACTCACGGCTGAGAAGTCTTGTGACTATGCTGAGAGTAGACTCATTCTTCTGTGACTCTGGTAGAGACAGTTAGTAGCTCTTCCTCACATGTTCATTGTCCAGCTGGATGATTGCCCAGCATCCAGTCCATGGTGTCACTGCACTTCTTGAGCATGGAGATAAAAGGTAATGCACGGAGGAGCTACATCAAGGGTGGATTCTTCTCGTATTGACAAAGCAGTAAAAGGTGAAGTATGTGAACATTTTTTTCCTCACCTACTTAGTAGTATTTTGATCCTGGGAAATTTATTTCTTGGATTTCATGTCCTTTAAAATGTGGAAAACACTGAGCAGGACCAAAAAAAAGGAGACGTATCTAATATACCCAACACATAGTATTGTGGCTCTTTCTCTTAATCACTGATGTGCTGGAAATGTAGCAAAATAAAAATTTGTATCTTTATATAAAAAAGCTTTTTTATTGCATTTCAGTAGAAATAACATATTTTTGTTATTGATTTTTGCCACAGATATCCATGCAACATAAAAGGGAACCCAAGCTCTAAGCCAGATGTCCTGTATTGAAATCCTCCTCTAATACTTTCTAGCTGTTTTACTGTAAACTCGTTCCTTCACATAACTGAGCATGTTTTTTTTTTTATTTTTTGCATTTATAAAGCTGGTAAAATATCGTCCAACACATACATTTGTTGACAGAATTAAAATACTACATAGAAAGCAAAAAAGGTGCTCCAAAAATGTGACCTATATTAATATAAAAGTAACAAAACACAGAACAACTTTTAGACAGAGTTAGATATAAATTTTTGTTAAGTGTGTTAACTCTTCGAGGTGATAATGTAACAATTTATTCAGAAAAATCCTGGCTTATTGCAAACATACAGGTGTTCATCCAGTACCTATCTCCCAATCTTACATTAATCCTGTGGGGGTGTGCAAGCCTCAGCAGAGACCACGATCTTTTTCAGAACCTGAAAGGTCCCTTCCAGACACCACTCTTTTTGCAGTTCTAAGATGCACCGTTAATAATGTGGCTTTTGACCAACTCTGTTCTTATCGTGTTACACTTTTTGCTTTCCCAGCAGTGAACCACTTCTTTGCTTCTGGTCTATTTGGTACTTAGGTATTTTTCTCAACTAGAGAATCTCCTTCCCAATTTTTTGCCAATGCCTTTGCAGGTTGCCCCGACTTACTTTCCCCCCGTTAGGATTTACTAAGTGAATAAACCAACCATCTGACTAACTTGAACCTTCACATGACATCTAATTTAGGATTTATCTTCCTACTCCAGAACTCCACCGGACTTAAGTTTGCATATGGCTGTTATATTTCCTTGTAAATAAACCCCCTATTATAAAGGTAATAAAAACTCAACAAAGATAAAAGGCCAGATACCATACTTATCACAATATATATATATATATACACAGTACATTAAAATAAGAAATCAATCAAAATAATAGATATTAAAGATGTCTTATACTTGGGAAAAGATACATAAATCTATACACTATTTGGAACATAAACGAATCATAATGGAATTCAAAAGCTATTTGAAATTGTGGCCAAAAAACACAACATAAAATTTTTCAAAATCAGTAAAACAATGATTTAGGTAATATCTACAATAGTAAATATAACAAAATAAATATAATTTGTTCCTCTAGTTCTCTTACATTGTCTACTGTAGAGTTTACTGATAGCCTCACATCAAAAAGTTGGCGATGAACTTAATTAAACTGGGGGAGCAGGGGATAGTAGTTTATCAAGGACATGAAGAGACCTGAGCACTTCAAATGAGTAGGCTATCCTGGACACGTCTTCATTGCTTCACATCTGCTTGGTCTCATTGACCAAGCTCATCTGATTCCAGCTTCAGCTTTAGAAAATAGTTTTGTGGGCTTTGTCCTATTTGGAACTTACATTGCCTTACTTCAAATATTTGTTATGCATCTCCTGCCCACACCTAAAGATTTTAAAATTCCAGACATGTAGATACCTGCTGGAGCTCACTTGACATTCATATTTTTAAGCTGGTACTAAGAGGGATTAATTTCCCCTACCTCTGCTCCTGGACAATCCTTAATCAGTTAGAGTTAAGAGCCAATGTATAAATGATTCTCCCTTTCATTGCTCAGCAGACAATTCTGAAATGCATTTTGTAAGGGTGCTCAGACATTCCCAGTAGGATTGTACACCATTACCCACAGTGGTAGCCAACTTTATAATAATCCTTTATTGGCTTTTTCTAATTGCCTTTTCCTTCTTTCCCATTTCACTCTCCCTAGTCATTCATGCCTGCTGCCTGTCATTGACTTCCAAATAAATTCCCCTCAGGTGATCTCTTGCCTCAAGCTCTGATTTTGTGGAATCCAGACATGGTTCATGGTACATGACTATTTTGTTCCAAGGCGTGCTAGCATTGCAATTATGTAATTATGAATAGAAACAACTCTGTCTTTACCCTTAGGACTTGGGTTATTTGCTTTTGATATTATCATTTAACTTTATTGGAGTTGCATAAAATACAAATGAAATAGTCAAAATAACTATTTCAGTTAATATAAGATCCAGGTATATTTCATTCATACATCTATTTCTTTCAAGCAGAAGTCAGTTTTCTTTTTAAGAAATCAATTATATCCTGCTTCATGGTTAAACGTTAAATTTTGCTTCTAGTTTTTGTTTTCTTTAACCAGATATGTCTTATATTTCTAACATGAGAAAAATTATATTTAATGATATTCTGGTATTTTTATGTGTGTTTTTTCCCCCTCTACACATAACACCCTCCTCTCACACAAATGCTCTCACACAAGCTTTCCTTCTCCTCTCTTTCGGGTGTTTAAAATTCTCTTTGATGTGTTTTCTTTTAAGCAACACTTCAAACCTAAGAATAATATTGGCCATATCCATGGGAAATACTTTTTAAAAAGTTTGACTTTTGTTTCTTTTGGAGAATGTCAAGTTAAACTTCACATTTATAAATACTTTCTGTTTACTTTTTATTTATAGACACAAAACAAAATTAAAATTGATTTTTGCCTTTTGGCAATAGTTAGAAATGTTATAGAGCTGTATTTCCCACTCCAAAATACTTCTCCTTATATATTATACCAAGACTTCAATAGCTACAAAGCAAACATATTAAAAAATTAAGAAAAATTGCTACAATAGCAAACATATTTCAACTGTTCACAAACTTCACTTTATTTTTTATCCAGATATAGATATTATGCATACAGCACCCCTCCCCCATGTTACAAATTCAGTAAAACAAATCAATAGCATGTATTTCAGGTCAAAGAGTACCTTAAGGCAATTAGTTTAGCATAGAGTCTTACTGTATCAGGATTCCCCATTGTTGAGAGGTTGACTATGCTCCTGGTATAGAATTTTCTCTCTGCTCACCCTCTTGACAAAATATCTATGTATCACTCTGTCTCAAATCAAATACAGACTGAAAAGCCTCTTTCACTTTCTCAATACAAGTTTTAGTGTTTTACTTTTTACATGTTTCTATTGAAATTTTCAAATAGTTCCATTTGAGTAATCTCCATAGACTATGTATTGTTAAATATCTGAGTGTCTTATCTTCGTCTTACACACAGTCCAGTCATGTGTCACATATTCTGTATCTCTTGCTTAGAATATCGCCATGTCCTTTCCCCCTTCTATCCCACAAGAACTATTTCTATAACACAGATATATTCTTATCAGTACTTGGCTCAAAGGTCTTAAGTTGGAAGTAAGCAGACATTACAAACAGTTTGAAGAACTGGATTACATTATTTTCTCTGCCATTTAGGAGTCGCAAACTTTTGTTTTTGTCAGAGTCCTTTCAAAAACAAAAAACCAAAACCTCCAAATGGAGATATTTACCTTGTGTGGTTTTCATGAATAGTAAGGGAAATAACACTTATTAAATGGTTGGTATACTGTCTACCACATTCTAGTCAATGAAATACAGAAGGTATCATTATTATATTTATTGTTGTCTTCCACTTGTAGGATCCAAGCTCTTTACCATAAACAGGCCCTTGGAAGTTTTCCGTTATCTACCTGACTAGATTTGTTTTCTACCATTAGCCTTTCACTTGCTTCATCCCAGCAACTGGGCCTTATATATAGTTTCTCAAACAAGTCATGTTGCTAGATGCTTCCATTTTTTGTCCAAATATACTCACCCGCATTGAAGGCCATGGATTTCACACAGCTCAGCTTAAATATTAGTTAATCATTCTAGCTATCCTTGAACATTTCTGGCATTCTTCCATTGTACTTTATCTTTTTGCTTTTTACTATCACTATACCCTCGTAAGTTCAAAATTTCAGATAAAACCTATTATTTCTTCCAGTGGGTCTCTGACATTGGGAATAATATTTATGATTTATATTAGTTCCCTTTTTTTGAGAGAAAAGAGCAACGGGAGTCATGGAAACACACATGTTATGTAATAATTTTAAATTGGAAAAATATTCCTATTCAGGAAAAGAAATGGGGATGTTGCTGAATCCAAATTTAAAATAAAAAGAAACCTTTTTCCTAATTTATTTTGGCTTATTTTGCCCAAGTTCCTGAAAATTTGAATTTCCTAAAATCTAACAAATTATTAGATTATGGTGACATGAAAATGCGTCTGTGATAGTTATTTGACAGCACCATAAAGACGCTTTACTAGAAAAGAACACCAAAAATAGCTGATATCCTCTGTGCTATCACATTTGACAGCACTGAATAATGTATATAGTTTATACATAGGAAGCAAAAAATCTCTTAGAATCACTTGTCAACTACTTAAAAGCAAAACAAATTGGAGATTTGAGGGTGTAGTATAGTCATAAAAACTGCTGCAGTAAATGTTTAAGGGATTGAGGCTTATTTTTCCCACACTAGAAATTAGCCAGAAACCTCGGGGAAGGTTGATTAAGCAAAGACAATTATTTGGTAAATGGAATAAGTAGAATTAAAAATAGTCTATGTCATTTTCTGTTCAACAAAGCAGAGAAAAGTCTGCAATACCACTTGGACATTCCCAAATTCTTTGGAGAGCCACTAAACAGCATCACAGAGCAGCCCTGAAAGAAACTACGCAGGATTATGGCAATTTTTTCTGTAACTCTTCAGTCAAGGATACATGATTTTGGGATTAGTAAATTACAAATATTATACTTTACATAAATTAGTATCCATGAATGCATTCACAGGGGTAAAATATTGGTACATATTTTATGTGCTTTAATGAGCTATCTTTGGCAGAAACCTGGGGAAGGGGGGAGTACATTTGCAAAACACCATTTACCAATGCAAACTAAATTAGCACAAAAATTCCAGAAGCATGAAGCTATATGTGGCAGACAGGGGGATGTGCTGTTCAGAAGCACCTCCAAAAAAGGACTACTGCCCAGCTGTGAGGAGTGGGGTTAGCCAGACCCTCGCTTCCTCATGTTCTACATCAGTTTTCAAGCCAATGTCCTGTTAGTCTTGGGTCCTGCTCCCAGCCTATGATTCAGCAAGATGTTAGTGATTACGGAGGCCCCTCTTCACTGCCAAGGAATGACAGCTATGACTCAGCAAGCCCCAGTGAGGGATTCCTCTAACTGCAAATCATTTCTCCAGCATTCAGAATTAAACTGGCAGACCCTGCACTGCAGCCTTATTGCTCTCATAACTAATCCCAACTTGCTCCTTTCCTTCTGCAAGAAGTACTCTCCCAATAACTATGTTGTACTCCTAATTACATCTCAGCACTTGATTCCTGGAGATACAAAACTGGCACATATTCTACCGAGAGTAATCTGAGGAAGCAGATACAGAAGCAGTTTGAGGACTGGATCACTGAGCATCCGTCAGTACTAAGACCATCATCCTTGCTATTAGTTTGTGTGTACGCAGCTGCTGTTACAAAGTGGTGGCCAACTGTTAAAGCTTTAATTGGATGTAAAGTGGTATGGCATAATGTTAGAGGGAAAGCACCAGCCCATCCGATGACTCAGAGATGTGAAACATACAAGGGAGATGATAAATATGAGGACAATGAAATTGGAGGAGCCAGCGAGTAGCTCTGTAAGCCTGAGCAGCTTACAGAGAAGCCCCCATCTCTTATCGAGAAAAGGCAGGAAGAGCTGAGCATCAGCTCCAGGATTTGATGATCAGAGTTTCTGAATTTCCACCCAGTTGAGTGTCCAAACAAGGTAAATGTATTAGAGCAAAGTCAGGGACTTACCTGTGAAAACCTGGGAACCTGACAAAAGACATGGGACTATGTGGGTGAATGTCACGTTGTCTGTGTTTAATAGGATTTCAAATCCATCTATTTATGACAAAAGAAAAATGTTTTTTTAAAGATGTTTTGCTATACAAGTGAGGTAAGCAGATCCAGAATGTCATCATAGCCGTTGTCACCCATAATCGCTCAGTAGTTCAGCCACTGAGAGGCCCTGCAGGAAACTTCTCAAAAAGAACAGATGAAGACACAACTGTGGCAGGGAGACATTGAGGCTATATACTGACAGTCTGTGAGGGTTATCAGTGTTCAGGCTGTGCCTTTGCTGATTAAATAGATCTCCCAAGAAATTGCAGGGCTGGGTTCTTTCAGAAGGCTCCATGGGGCACTCTGTGTCCTTGCTTTCTCCACCATCTAGAAGTTGACTGCATCCTTGGCTCATGGTTCGCGGTCCCTTCCTCCACCTTCAGAAAGTATCCCTGGTCTTTGCTTTAGGTGTCTCATCGCCTTCTCTAACTCTAACCTGTTTGCCTCCCTCTGATAAAGATGACTGTGGTTACACTGGGCCTATGTGGATAATCTGGATAATCTTCCCACCCAAAATTATTAACTTGATGTTATCTGTAAAGTTCGAAGTAAGTGACAGGTTTCAGAGATTAGGGTGTGGAAACCTGTGAGGATGCGGCATTATTCTGATTACCACAAAATTAAAATAACTTCACTTTGTTACTGATTTTTTCCAGGTGTTGACTGCTATTACTGCATATCACAAATTTTGGTGTTATGTTTTCATTTTCATTTAGTTTAAAATATTTTAAATGTTCTTTGGGATTTCCTCTTCAATTAATGTGTCAGAGAGAAAAGTGTTGTTAATCTCCACATATTGCAGGATTTCCCAATTGTCTTTCTGTTACTGTTTTTTAGCTTAATTTCATTGTGGTCTGAAAGCAGACATTGTATGATTTCTATTTTTAAAAATTTCAAAAGGCATGTTTTACGGCCCAAAATGTGGTCTATTTTGGCAATTATTTCATATGAGCCTGAGAAGAAAGTTTATTCTGAAGTTGTTAGACCCAGTAGTATCGACATATAAAGTGCATCCACTCAATTGACGATGTTGTTGAGTTCAACTATGTCCTTCCTAATTTTCTCCTCACTAGAACTGTCCATTTCTGAGAGAGGGGTATTGAAGTCTCCAGCTATGATTATAGAGTCATCTATTTCTCCTTGAACTACTATCAGTTTTAATCTCTCATGGTTTGATGTTCTGTGGTTAGGCACATACATGCTAAGAATTGTTAGGTCTTGTTGGAGAATTGGCCTCTCATTACATAATGCCCCTCTCGATTCCTGATAACTTTCCTTGCTTTAAAGTCTGCTCTGTCTGAAATTAATTAATTGATTGATTAACCAGGGTAGCATAAGGTGATACCATATTCTTTATTCCTCAAATGATCTGGTTATTTCCCTAATCCCACAGAAGAGGATTTTTACAATAATATTAATGGAAGGAAGGCTTCTTTTGGTTGAAATATACCACAACTCAGTAATTCTGCCACAATTTAGGTGTTCTCAGTATATGGCCATTATAAATCGGTAATGTTTTAGGCAGGTTAAAGGGCCAAACAGAACAAACTTTGTGTTTGTTTATTTTTTTACCTAATCAATGTCCCTGATTTTAAAACTCTTAGGTATGTCATAATAGTGTATAAAATCTGCTTTTACTAGTGCTGATTGCTTTACTATTAGCTTGTTGACTAAAATGCCAATTTATGAAAATGACAAATATTATAAATTCTCCTGGCAATAGTTACACTTGGTCAAGTGAAAAATTGTTTATAACTAAACCCTTTTTTAATTTTGATTGCTGCTGGCTGGGCTTCTTCATCTCTCAGCCTTGGCTCAAGGAACGGTTTTAATTTTGATTAGCTCTATTTCCATTTGGTGAATATCTTGCTATCCTCAGCATCCAGAACCAATTGGATTTATGCTTTAGCATTTTTTCACAGCACTGTTCCAATCTATACTAATAAAAGACAAAAAAAGAAAGCTTTAAAATTTAACCTCAAAATTTATATAGACCAGCAATTGCACATTTTTTATTCTTTCTCCCAGGGCACTTATTAGGAAAAGTGGCTACTAGTTCTTTAGATCATACTAAATTGCCACTTGATTCCAAAGAGATTGGCCTTCTTTCCACACTTCCGAGCTATCTTCCTTTTAACTGATATTTAATGTATCATTTATGTCTTATTTACATATACTCCTTAGCATTGCTTCTAAGCATAAGGAAGATCAGCTGTTGGGCCTATAAGAGTGGAATCATGGAGTTAAATTGACTTTGCTTGACTAATCTATATAAATTAGGTCTGTTTTAGGATGTGGGATTTATTATTATTCAAGTATGGTGAAGCCAGCAAATCAGAAAATTATTGCTATTAATGATTCACGGTTATGAAGGGAGGAAGGTCATGTCTCTCCATGTAGAGCCATACAAGAGAACACCAATATTAGTCACAGGCTGGAGAGAGTAGGGAATTTCGGGAAAACCTTTATCATGGTTTTCCTGGGAAGGAATGGGCAAGGCAGGGGAAGCAATCTGGTCTGGTTTGAAATTAGCAAATTGAACAAATTCAGCAGTCCCTAGAGTGTCAGGATTGCCTTCAGCTGTCTGATGCTGGCACTGGGGTGATTAGATCAGGGGACAGAGGCCCTGGGTGTGAGCGTCCAATAAGGGAGGAATGGAAAGGAATGGGCCATTGTTCAGTTTGGATATGAAAGCGTGCTCCCTGAAGAGTCACTGCCGAATGCAGGAACTGAGGTAGCCTGTAGTTAGGAGGGCCCAGATAACACAGAGAGTAGAAAATGTGATTATAATACAAGGTCCACAATGTTCCTGTATTTTTAGCAAATGGTGTGCAAATTTCAAGCAGAAATTTTCACACATTACCTTACTATTTACAAATTAAGTAAATTTATTTTATTTTTATATATGTATTTGTGTATGTATCTGAATGTGAGTGCCAGTGTATGCATGTGTGTGTGTGTGTGTGTGTGTGTGTGTGTGAATACATCTCTGTCCACCAGACAATGAAATTAGTTTTGGTGTTCAACACAAATATTTATGTAACATGACTTTAATATTTTAATAAATATTTCTTATTCATAAATTCTATGAGGAATAAGTGAATACTTATAAATTTACTTATAACTCAAATATCCCCATGTGTTCCAGTCTTTCATGGTTATATTCACTTTCAGTATCTTTGTAACTTATTTAAGAACCCATTTTCATTTCCTCCCTAAAGGTGGGGGAGAAGGAGAGCTATGTTTCTCTACTCTCCTTTCTCACCAAAATCCTGTTTCATTGCGTGAGCCTTGATATTCCATCCTCTCTGGCTGCTGTCTTCTACCCTACTTTAAACTGAGTATGGAGCACAGTTTCCTTTTCGTTACCCAACCAAATAGAAGCTGACATGACTCCTAGAACTGTCTCCATTGAAGCTTTAGTGATCCCCTGGGTGAGTACTGAACAGGATCAGAAACAACTTTGGGTTAAAAGGCAGTTATCACTGGTTTTCAAAATTAACCAGTGATTTCACCACAGAACACCCTGGAAAGTTCCCCTTCCTTACCTCCACAGAGTCCTAGCTCCTTAATTGTCCATGTCTTCAAATTTTAGTCCCTCACATCTCCCCACTAACTTACTTTGGTCCCTCACCTCTCGTCACTAACTTACTTTAGAAACACAATATTCTATCACCTTTTTATGCAGATTGAATTAATTTCTTATTCCTCTAAAAGCTTTCTGAAGGAAATCACCTATTTGAGCTCCTTACCAAAAGTAGAAATGTCAAAAATATCATGTTTACAAGGACAGGAACAAAAGCCAAAATTTTTAATGTTTATTTATTTTAAGAGACTGAAGAGAGTGTATGCATGTACATGAGAGTCAGGGAGGGACAGAGAGATGGAGACAGAGAATACCAAATAGGCTCCATGTCACATCAGCACAGAGCTCATCTTGGGGCTTGATTCCATGAACTGTGAGATCATAACCTGAGCGGAAATCAAGAGCCGATCATTCAACAGACTGAGCCACCCAGGCGCCCCAGTCAAAATGTTTTTGTAAAGTAAAAATCTATCTCTTCCAATTTAGTGATTATAAACAACTAACTGAAATAAATCCAATTTTTAAAGCCATATCCTCCCCCATCGCAGTATGTACTCTGTAACATTTGCCCCTGGATACAGTATAGAGTACTAAAGAACAAAGCTAACCTAAAAAGGATACACAAATGCCACTTTGTCACTGCTCAGGGACTTGAACAGGAAAAACTTAATTATGAATAAGTTCAAATCAAATGAATTTGGTCCTAGAGGTCCTGGAGAATTTATCCAGTTTGATCTATTATTCCCTCTGAGTCTCTTGTAATTTTCTTTCCTTACAGGACTTTGTGTGTCTGTGCAAATATAATTTGGTGTTAATATATTTTTTTAAAGTCTGTCATTTGTTAACTCTGAGTTGCATAGAGCAGAGGTATCCTACCCACTGCTGGAACTCCAGTGCCTGGCAGAGGGTGTGGTCCTGGGAGGACTCTCTTATGGAAATGAGTGAAAGGTTGTGGTTTGAAGGGAACCTGACTGGGTCAGTCAGTGGATCATGGGACTCTTGTTCTTGGAGTTGCAGTTTCAAGCCTCATGTGAGGTATAGAGAGTATGTGAAACAACAAAATAAATTCTTAAAAAAAGATAAAGTTTGTAGTTTGAAGAATAAATGTGTTCATTCAACAACAGTTTTAATTTTTTTAATGTTTATTTTTGAGAGGGAAAGAGAGACAGCATGTGAGCAGGGGAATGGTAGAGAACAGGGCAATGGCAGAATTTCACAGAATCTGAAGCAGTCTCAAGGCTCTGAGCTGTCAGCATTCAGTCTGATGCAGGGCTAGAACCCACAGACCATGAGATTATGACCTAAGCTGAAGTCAGATGCTTAACCGACTGAGCCACCCAGGCATCCCTCAACTATAGTTTTAATCAAAGCTACGATATACTGAGGATATAATGCATGGTAAGAAATATGCTAAGTTCTTTACACTCATAACTTATTTTAATTTTGATAACTTCATAATTATTATCTCAATTTGTAGGCAGAACACAAGTAGAGTGAGTCCAGTATTTTCCAGGTGGTGACCAAGTTGAGACTTGAACCATAGTGTCAGAATGCAAAGCCCATTCCCTACATTTTCACTTGTTTCTATGTATGTCTTTTAAAGAATTACATACATCTTGTTGTAACAATTTGAATATTAAATCTCCTTTTTACTTTCTACAACTGAAGAGAGTGAATAATATTTTGAATTTCTCATATAAAGTTTTCTAACATAAGAAGATCTCCCAGTCAGTCTTCAAATTACTCTGACAAAGTTCCATGTTGTTAAACACACTTCCCACTCTAAAATCCGCTCTGCGATCAGCTGGTAGAAAATGCAGACAATGGGTGCACCACCTGGGTCTTGTATTTTCCTCATACTTGGAAGAATATAACTATCGTCACTAGTCTTATGATCTCATGGCTTTGGGAAAATTATAAGTGGATGATTTCCCCAGAAAAGTCAAGAAACACTGACAGAGATGAACTGCGTTGGGTAACTTGGACCAAAGTTTCAGTAAGAATACCCCCTAACAGCCATGCTGTCAAGTGTATTGTCATGTCCTGACATTGATTTCAAACTTAAGAAGCCTTGGATATCATCTGGGAAATGCTAAAGTGAGGGGTTAATTTACCCAGCTCCAAAGAGAATCAGGTCTTCAGTATTGTACTTCCTTTCCTGAGTAATTTATATATTTAGGTTCCAATGATCTTCCCTTGCCTAAACTACTGTAACCAGTAGTGGTGAATTGGAAAATTCTTATTTTATTAGTGTATCAGTGTACTTTATCTAAAGATAAAAGAAGATTTTATTTTGATTTATCCTAATTTCAGTCAGTATCTAGTAATAAATTTTGGATGGTGGAAACATTTGAATCTGAAGACTTCTTGTGGTCTGGTAAATACTGATAAGCACACTGAATAAACAATATTAATTTGTTTCTTTTAAATCACATTAAATTAATATTTATTCCATTTAATTTATTGATATTAAATTTCATGTAAGTTTGTCAGGATTGTCATGGTCTTATTTTTGCATTATGGATGGACAGTGGCTCTTGCTTTCTTAGAATTAATAGTCTATCATTGTAAGCATGGAATGCTTACTATTTGAAACAAATTTACAAATTCAGTAAAACTTCTTAACAATAAAGCATGTGATCTTCATAAAAATTGGCTATGCAGATACATTAAAGTGTCTCTCAGCAGCCATATGGCATAATTCATTCATATCATTTGGCAAAGCACACGGCTCCTAAATAATTAGCTTAAATGGCCACATGATGTTAAGCAGTCTATTTTGCTCATTTTTAATGTCAGTGACTTCATTAAAAACTGTCATTTAAAAACTATTATAAATCTAGATTTGAGAAACCAGAATATTTGACCATGCTATGGTGTAGCTAACCATTTCAGAAATAATTTACTGAAATACTTGGTTATGAAGAATACATTATTTTGATTACTATGTTTGTGGGTACCTCCTCACTATTCTTCTAATCTCTGAACTATTCATCTATGTTCTTTTCCACAGTAAAAACATTCTTAAATATTTTTAAGCCAATGCATTTGAGACTACAAAAATATTTAGTCAGTCTCACCAATTCAATATTTAAGTATTGCTTTACTATTACTCAGTTTTTATAATAAAAATCTGACATCTACTAATCTAGCATAATGTGGGCACCAAACAGACTTTGGTTTGGGCTGCTATTCATTTTATTGTGAAGATGGGTTCATACAGAGCTATGCCAAAACTTTGTCACATAAACTATGTGTGCTTTTAATACGTTATGGATGAATCATGCCAAGAGACCATATGGAGACCTTTTTGCAAAACCCCATAAGAACTTCCTAATGAGGAGAGAATCAATTCTTATACCCCTATAATCTCATCTCTACAAGCATTCCTCTTCATGGAAGGGAAATGGCAAAGTCTTTCAGTACATATACTTTCTTGCTCACTTGCCCCATCTTTGCATACTTGTATTTCCTGCATTTTATCCAATTGCACATAAATCACTCCTGAAAACTGAGTGTGCTTTAGGTTACCTGAGAAAAACCTAAATAAATTCCACAAATTTCCAACAATAATGACACATCCCTGATCACGAGGCTATGAACTATATATTAATAATAACAACAATAAAAATTCCTTTTTGAAATTTATGATCTCTTTACTAAGTGACCAGAAGATACACCAAATTCAAATGAAATTGAAGAATTTCTAAATATATATGCACGTGTACATATATTAATGGAATGACACAGGGAAAATTCATAATGTTAGATAATTTTGACAATTAAAATGTATATATGGAATAAAAAGATTAATTTGAATACTTTTAAGAAATAAATGTTAAAACCTACGTGAAATGATTTGATAATATCACCCCCTATAGGTGATATATTAGTTAAAAGAGTAAAATCATATCTTCAAAATGGAGAGACCGATGGATATTGCCTTAACCAAGTGACCAAAATTAGCATTGCTGATAACGGAAACCATCTGACATTTGTGTGCCCTCTGATGTGAAGCAGTTGAAAACACATGATGCCTAGGGGCGCCTGGGTGACTCAGGTTAAGCATCAGACTCTTGAATTCGGTTCAGATCATGATCTTGCAGTTGGTGAGTTTGAACTCTTCTTCAAGAGTGTGACTGTGCAGAGCCTGCTTTGGATTCTCTCTCTCTCCCTGTCTTTGTTTTTCCCACTTGCGCTTTCTCTCTCTTTCTCTCAAAATAAAGAAACTTAAAAAAAGAAGAAGATTTTAAAAAAGAAGAAGACATATAACACCAGGTTTAGAATAGTCTTATAAAATAATTGGTGTGTGTGTGTGTGTGTGTGTGTGTGTGTGTGTGTAGCCTGAAATTAAAGTTTAAACAGTCAGATAATATTAAATATGCTACCCTCTATAAAGCAATTGACCTAAACTCTTTGATATTGTCAATATCATGAAAGACATTAGAGAAAGAAAAAATATGTATACATATACATATATATCATAAACTTAAAAATACGTATAGAGACATTTTAACTATATACATATATACTAACTACATACTATATATGTATATTTTTCAATATATCAGTGTTTATATATTTTTTAATGGAGAAATATAACAAGGTTTGCAACTTACTCTGTTTTTTCAGCAAAGAAAGTAAAAAGAGAGATAAATAGAGATCAAATGCAGCAAAATCTGGCAAATTGTTAACAATTTGTAAATCTATGTGAAATGTATACAAGCATTTAATATACCATTCCTTCAACATTTTTGTAGGAACAAAATATTCTCGAAATAGAAAGTTAAGAAAAATGAAACCTTCGAAAATAAATAAGTCAACTGAGTCGATTTTTTCATGCTAGAGTAAAGCATGTTCTTTAAGGTGTACATTATTTCTTAGAACCATAATCATGATATAACTTATAGTTTTTATTGACCATATTCTCTTTTTTCTCTCTCACTGTTTCTTTTTCTGTATACACACACCATTACACAACTAGAAATATGCAGCACTGTAATTTTGTTTTCTTTTCTCAAATTCAAGGATATTGATTGGTTCTGATTGGAGAGCAGAAAAAACTGATGATTTTTCACCTTAATAAAGAACTCCTGTTGAGTGAAAAAAAATGTGTACTATCAGAAGGCTAAGCAGCACATCTAAAGGCAATCAACGGGATTTAAGCTAACAAGCTTCAAATATAACTAATGGTATAATCAACCCTCTGAAAAGTAGGTTCATTATGGAGTGTTTGGATTAAGTCAATGAGTATAGAGCAGCATTTGTGTTATTGTGACAATGTTCAATCCTGTCACTCAACCATTCCATTAGAAACAAAAGGTAGGCAGGGGTTCTGTCCACTTACTTTTTATAGCTGAAGTTATTATTGGTCCATATTGAGGTTAAATGCTTACCCACTTGAGTTGTTAGTTTCAATTTCCAGATGCCTACAGGAACTTGCAGTTAGCAGCATGACTTGGCATTGAAATGCAAAGTTTGCAAAAGTCTTCTGAGAGAATTTATTTTAAAGAAAATAATTTTTGATGAATTTAATACATTGCACTTATTCTTTCTGGAACTCAGTTTCCCCTTTTAGGGTTCACTGGTAGCAATGTGATGCAAAAACATCACATTCTAGATCTTAAATTGTGTCAACATATGTCACAATACCTAAAATCCAAAAACATAGGTCATTTTAACATATGAAGGCAACTGAAGGACATTATAAATATTTCAGATGCTGTCATCTCCCCTATTGCATGCAATTCCTCTTTATTATGAAATAAACATTCTGCCTAGATGAAATCTATCAATAAATAAAAAGGAACTACCAAGATAAAAGAATATCAGAATCAGATAAGAGGTGAGTGGAGATGATTAAAAACTTCTTTCAATCATAATACCTTGAATTATAGGGAGAGATTTTCAACTATGATATTATAAAGTAGTTTCTGGCTATATAATGAAACTTTTCAAAAGTATGAAACAATAGCAAATACACAGTTATAGTAATACTAAATAACATTCTTTTCATCATTATTTTGTGGCATAGAGCTCTTTCTGATTTTAAATCATGTCTAATTTTCAAGAAAGAAGAAGTCTAGGCATTATAAATATCCAACTCTATGTTAACTACATATTAAAGGAAGGAAGGAAGGAAGGAAGGAAGGAAGGAAGGAAGGAAGGAAGGAAGGAAGGAAGGAAGAAAGAAAGAAAGAAAGAAAGAAAGAAAGAAAGAAAGAAAGAAAGAAAGAAGAAAGAAGGAAGGAAGGAAGGAGACTGAACCTATCAGTATTTTCAAGATGAGGAAGCCAAAGTTCAAAATAAAAGAATGGCTAGCATCCCTTACTATATTTGAAGATATCCAACTAGAGGTATATAAAAAGAAATACTGTCCAAATCATGCAAAGAAATTAAATGTCACTAAAAAACTCAAGAGTTGTGATTCAATGTGTTCCATTTTAATAGGTCTAAGAACTGGGGGTCTGGAAATATTGCAGCAGACTTAATGATATACACCCAATATATTTTATTGCATCTTCAGGTTTCATATAACTTGACCACATCCATGCAACTTGCTCTAAAAGGTACTATATTCATAATGCTTAATTAAAATCGCATGAAATTCTGGTATTCCATTCTCATCATACTAGTGATTCCTGAGCTATTGATTCCAACTTTGCTTTACATTCAGCTACTTCTCTTTCTTTCAAATTTTAATTATCTTTCTTAGAAGACAAGTAAATTAGCCAATTCAGCTGTAAAATTCACTAGAGAGGGCTCTGTTAGTTTCAGTATCTGTAGGTTCATGTGATCAGTAATGGTAAAATGTGGAATCTAGAATCTAGAATCCAGATTCTTTTTATTCCTCCCTCCAGAAAAACCACAGACTTTATCTTTTGTGTTTATTTGACACTTCAAAAATACTAGACAATCTGACTTACCAGTTTAAAAGTCATTGCAGTGCATTGATTGCAGTTCAAAAGTCAAACACTGCAATTTATATTTTAATAAATTATAAAATTGCTCTCCCTTCCTTATTTCCTGTGTCTCTGTACTACCCTCTTTTTCTTTAAATTGTCAAATGAATGATTTCTGTCAAATGAATCATGAAAATATTTTTAAATGTATGTGTGTCTTGAAACAATGTTGCCAACCTGTGACATACAAAAGAAGGTCAGGTCATTATAATCGATTTTTTATTCATATCCATTAGCTTTGTGCATGATACATAGGAGACACTAAACAATGATTGAATAAAATATCTGAATTCCTGATAACTTCATCCAGAAGTTTCCTCTTCTTTTATAAGTTCTTAAATTATTTTTACCACTCACAACATTTTATTTATTTTCTAATTAAAAAAAAATTTAAATGTTTATTTATTTATTTTGAGAGAGAGAGAAAGAGAGGAATCCAGGGATGGGCAAAGAGAGAAAGAGAGAGAGAGAGGATCCCAAGCGGGCTCTATACTATCAGCACAGAGCCTGACATAGGTAGGGCTAGATCCCACTAACAGTGAGATCATGACCTGAGCTGAAATCAAGAATCGGATGCTTAATGGACTGAGTCACTGAGGTTCTCCACCAGTAACAACATTTTAAATATGTTGCTTTGTGCTAACTTTAACTGCATATTTTAGTATTATTACTACTACTACTACTACTATTATACCTATCCTAGAGCTTATGATCCACAAATAATCATCATTGAACATCACTTTATAAATCATAGTTTATAAATCATTAAGTGCACAAAGAATAATAGAATCTAAGTTTAGTAAAATGCGTAGTTCTTTTAGAGAATAATAAATATCTATTCTTATTTATATCAGACTCCTGAATCAAGGAACTTATTTGGATAGAGATCCCAGGAAACACTGATAGGCATGTTGGGAAGTGAGTTGGGGAATAGAAGGAAGACAAGATATATTATATCATATATATTGTATTATATTATATTATATTATATTATACAATAATGAAAGGTATATTGTTAGCATATTATTACTATGTGTATCTGAAACTTGACTTAATATGAATAATTTGGAGACAGACATGTAAAAGATGCTTTAACATTATGCTACCCTGATGGAGAAAATTGGTATATTCATCCCCCAAATATGGCATGTACTGGACTAGAAGATTCCAAAGGAGTATAGATTAAACACCAAGAATATCTGGAATAATATCTAAAAAATGAGGAAAGCTCTTGCTTTTTGAAATCAGTAGAAAGTAGAATAACTTTAAGAGAAAAGAAGAAAAAGAAAAGCTGTGGTTCCAATGATTCTTTAACCATAAGGACCTTAAAGTCCATAGCAGTAAAGCCAACATGCTTTGTTTGCAAAGATAAATATTCAATTTAAAGGGTAATTGTGATTAATACAAACTTAAATGGACAAAACTTATTTCTGTTCTGATCATCTTCCTATTTGCCTATTTCTGTCCTGACACACATTCCATTAGAATGTAATTAATTGAACATTAATTAATAATAATATAATTGTAATATTAAATTAATCATTTAATGTATCCTCAAATGTTTCCCCTAGATGATAATGGATTAAAATAGAGAAGAAAGCCGACTACTTCTTTGAGTTACATTGATTTTAGTTGCTCTAAAACCACAAATCTACATAATAGCAATATTGAAATAAGTGTCAGTATACTTCAATTGAATCTTTTATGGTTAATCTTATTTGCTTAAGTGATTTATTAAAAATTATTTCATGAGGCTCCTGAGTTGCTCAATCAACTGAGTGCCGGGCTCTTGATTTCTGCTCAAGTCAGGATCTTACAGTTCATAAGATCAAGTCCCAAGTTGGTTTTTGCCTGACAGAATGGAGCTTGCTTGGGATTCTCTCTCTTCGTCTCTCCACCCTTCCCAGCTCTCTCTCTCTCTCTCTCTCTCTCTCTCTCTCTCTCTCAAAATAAATAACCTTAGAAAACAAATTGAAAATAAATTAATGATGAGATAGGTTTTTTCATATTTCTATATTCTTATGAATGTTTGTATTATTATCATATAATACACATATTATTATATTATTTTTTTCCATCTATTTTTACTTGACAGTGGGTATCTTTGGCTCAACATCATCTATTATGATTATTCTCTGTAACCTCAGCATCTGATGTAGTTACGGTTTCCAAATAGGTAATGGATAAATCATTGCTGAATGGTATAAAGAATGAATGAATAACTAATAGCCACTTTAAATCATTTTGTGCCAGTCAAGTGTTTCATGCTTTTATAGAAATAGAATAGAACATCTATGAAATTGTTTTAAAAATTATTGCCTGTCTCTGACCTAAACACAAGGCTTAGCATCTAGGTGAAAAATAAATCATTTTTTTGGGTGCCCAGTTTAAAACACAATTTAAAAGTATAGAGTGTCCAGATGAGCCAACTCAAAGACAATACAGAGATGGACATTTTATTCCAAAGCATCCAGTTGAACATGGAATGGTTGGTTATATGACCCTCTGTAGACAAAAATTATTTAGGGGTTGCAAAACTAGCAGCTGAAAATATCTAAACATACATTTTTTTCAACCATAGAGTGTTTAGTATTCTTCGCATTTACTTTGGGATAATGTGCTTCAGTTTACTTTCAACCATACAAGTCTCTAATGGAGTAGACATTTTAAAGCTGTTTCACAGACTTCTTTTCTCTCCTTGGTCATTGCTGTCAATGGGCTTTGTAACTTTGTGACAACTGAATGCTACCCAATGCCAAATAACTATTTACTACTTTGCTTCAGTGCTCCTTTTTAACAGATTTAACCTGTGGTTTTCATGTCACATAAAAAAAAGACTTACTTTACAGCATTTTCTTGCAAGCTCTATTTGAAGCTTATTTCATGTCATGTATAGAAAGCAATTTCATAGATCAAAATAAAATATGTGTACTGCAAAAGGAACTGCAATACAGAAAATATTTACCAAATACAACTGAAGAATAAAAACATTAAGGTGAATTTTCTCATTTTAATGTATCTTACCCAAACAGTTTTACATATTTTGTTTCTCAACTAGAATGATGTTGCCCCCAAGAGGACGTCTGTGGGTCTGTAGACTTTTTGATTGTCATGTCTGGGAGGAAGACGCTACTGGCATCTAGTAAGTAGAAACCAAGAATGCTTGGGGCGTCGGGGGTGGCTCAGTTGGTTGAGCGTCTGACTTCGGCTCAGGTCATGGTCTCATGGTTCATAGGTTCGAGCCCCACATTTGGCTCTGTGCTGACAGCTCAGAGCCTGGAGCCTGCTTCGGATTCTGTGTCTCCCTATTTCTCGTCCCCTCCCCCACTCACACTCTGTGTCTCTCTCTCAAAAATAAATAAACATTAAAAAAATTTTTTTTAAACCAAACCAACAATGCTCCTAAAAAACACTGCAATGTACAGGACAGGCTTCTTCCCCACCCCATCAAAGAATTATTCAGCCCAAACTGCCAATAATGCTGTCAGCCCTGCTGTAGAATAAATAATATCAAGTTATTTATTACAGTTGCCAAGTGTCTAATCTTCCACACAGCTTTTTTGACAAACAAAAGAAAACCAAAATCATCTCTTTAAAATTACCACATATGCAAAAAGAATAAACCTATATGCAGAAAGCAGTAAGACCATCATTCATTACAAACCAAATGGTTCTGTTGCATTAGTAAGGCAGAGCTAGCTGGCATCAAGAGTAAATCAAATGTTGAGAACCTTAAAACAAATTACATTTTTTTTCTTTCCTAGTAAGAAGCAGGGAAGAAAAAAAAAAAAAACCTCTGATGTTGTCTTAGCTGCTCAACAATGCCAGCATTTGGGCATCTCCCTGTGCCTTTGCTTCATGGACTCAGGTTTGCTGCTGTTCCTTAAGGCAGGAACAATGAGAAGAGGGATAAAAAAAAAAAAAAAGAGGTAGTGGCGGTTGTGCCCATAGTAACCATTCTCTTCTCAAGAAAAATAAATACTTTTCCAGATGGGCCAAGCCCGCTTCTGCTTGCAGTAGTTAGCCAGAAGTCTACTGTATGATGATAAGGAAAGCTGGGGTACAATGACTCAGATTTTCAACCTCAGTGGTGAAGGGACAGTGAAGACAATGGTTGAAATTGTGTTGCATTATTCACCAAGAAGTCTCTGCTACAAATAAATATATTTGTGCTGTAGTTCACAGAGGGAACTGTGGTAGAGCCCCTCCCTAAGGAATGTGGTGAAAACCTCACAACAAGGAAAGGCAACCTGGCTATAAGCGCATGCGTGTCATTCCTCAAAACTGTGTAACATAGACCACCCATTCAGACTCTGTTACCATATATGGGAGACAAAGGAGCAAAAGTTGTACAAAAGGCAACCCCCCACTGGACTCAGGGCTGTCATGAATGAAGCTGCTTCCTGGAAAGAAAAGACTCCGTGTCCTGACTCTATGTGTGTGACTCACCACTACATTTCCTGGTGGCTTGTCTGAAATTCAGAGATGGTGTTTCACCTCTCTTGTCACTAGGGTACAAACCCCGGGGCACTGGGAGAGTTGACCTTGCCTGGTGCCAGCAGACTGCTTGCCTGGGTCCCTGGAGTGAGGGCCTTGCATGCACAAAGGAACCTGGTGAGGCCCAGGAACCAGGGTTCAGGGAGCTCAGGGAGCACCACCTATCAGACTGGTAAGAACCCTGATCCTTTTTGGTAGACCTGCCCCTAAGGGGCAGAAGGGGAGCCTGATCACCTCCCAGAGTTGTCTGAGTAGTTCCATAAGGAACAAAGCCACAATCCTAAAGTGTTGGATGCTGTGCAGTGGGTTGGAGATTCTGTATGATTGTGTGTGAATGAGACGGGCAGTGGAAAGGTTCCAACCTGAACAATGGACCAAAGTGAGTGTTGAGTCCTGATCTACAGGGGCGTGGGCTAAGAACAACCCACCAGGGCTGGCCCAGGACATAGCTCCAGTAATTTTAGAACTAAAGCCAGGGTCAGGGCCCAACTACCAAAATAATATTTCATCCCTCATAAGGCATAGATAGGGATACAGAAGCACCTGGAGAGACTTCTAAAATATAGGATCCAAAAAAAAAAAAAAAAAAGAAAAATAAATAAATAAAAATAAAATACATGATCCACCAACGCTGTCAATCATCATGGAACACACCTCTCCCTCCAGTCTAGAATCGGGGCACTGATGACCATCAGCCGACCCAAGACCTCCTTGCAATAAATCATGCCACAGTCATCTTGCATCCAGTTGTCCCAAACCCATATACTCTCTTGGGTCTTATCTCTGCTGAAGCTGCCTTCTTCACATGCCTTCTTCTGCATCTGCCTGGCCCCCAAGCATTAACCAATCTTTGCCTTCCAGTGGGAGAATCCTGAAAATGGTGACAAGGGTCAGTTGACTTGGACCAGACTGCTTCAGGGGTTCAAAAACTCCCCAACTATCTTTGGCACTGCATTAGCCTCAGACCTACGAGCCTTCCCAGTGGATCAACTTGGATGTGTCTCGCTTCAGTAGTAGAGGACTTACTGCTGGCTGAAAGGTCTCAGGAGGATTGCATGGAAGGGACTCGGCAACTCCCTACCCTCCTGGATAAAGGGAAACTGGCTATAAGGCCTCAATGAAAAAGGCCCAAATCTGTCAAAAGAAAGCCAGGTGTCTTGGCTTTTACCTCTCCCTGGGGCACCACCTACTCCACCCAGAGAGAAAACAGGCCATTTGTTCAATCTCGATCCTATTGATCTGACATCAGGTTTGGGAGTTTTTCAAGGCCGCATGTTTCTGTAGAATCTGGATACCTAACTTTTCAGTCCTGGAAAAACTTCTTTATGTGACAGTGGGAACCTCTGTTATCAGGTTAAGTACAGCAAAGGACTTTTGAAGAGATTGGTGGTGCCCTCACCAATGCACCTGATCTGGGGCTCCCAGACATGTCCAAGCCCTTGTTTTTGTACATTCATGAACGTACCAGCATTGCTAGTACTAACCCAGATACTGAGGTAGTGGCATAACCAATGACATATCTCTCCAAACAGCTTGACTCTGTTGCCCAAGGCTGGCCACCCTGACTTCAGGCACTTGCAGCCACTGCTCTCACAGTGTCTGAGGCTGACAAGTTAACTATGGGACAGGAATTGACCATCTGAGTGCCACATTCAGTGTTGACATAAATGGAGTCTAGGGACAGTACTGGTCAACCAACGCTCAGATGATCAGATATCAGGGAATGCTATGAGAGAACCCCCGCATTCACTTAAAGGTAGTGTGGACTCTAAACCCTGAAACCCTGACTGCCTGTCAGGCCAGGTCAACCAGATTATGAAGTCATGGATGAGGTTCTCTAGCCAACCAGACTTGAGGGATCCGTCCCTCAAGGACCCCAAAGCTGAGTATTTCACTGATGATAGCAGATTTGTGAAAGAGGGAGAACACCTTGCAGGGTACTACTCCATGGTGACCCTGAATTCTCCCAATTGAGGTCAAAGCCATGCCAAAAGGGACTTAGGCACAGAAGGCAAAGTTCATTGTGCTAACCCTATCCCTCCTGGCTGCAGGAGGGATTATTATATGTGTTGATTTATACACAGACTCTAAGAATGCCTTCACCACCCTCCACGTACATGGGGCTTTATATAAAGATAAGGGTCTGATAAACTCAGGAGGAAAAGGCATAAAGTATGATAAGGAAATCCTTGAACTCCTAGATGCTGTGTGGGTCCCTAAAAGGGTGTAGTCATGCATTCTCAGGGACAGCAAAAGGGCAACACCACGACTGCATGGGAAAACCATAAGGTAGACAAGAGGCAAAGCTTGCATCCTCCAAAGGAATTGTGACTTTAACTGCTGCATTGTTCCCTAGTCCACTGGCAGAATGGGTACAACATGAGAGTACCTGGCTTAAGACTGAAAAGGGAAGCTGCCTCCTAGGTGGATGGTGGAAATTTGAAGATAACCAAGTAGCAATTCCTGAGGCCCTGCCTCCAGCTTTTGTCAAGCAGTTCCATCAAGAAACCCATATTGGCCAGACAGCTCTCAAGACTACGTTGAGCAGACATTTCTGCATCTCTCGGCTCTCCAGCATATCCTGAGCAGTATGCCAGCAATGTGAAATGTGTTCCCGGAATAACCCACGTCAGAGACCCAAAGATGCCCCTGCGGTGCAGAGTGTTGGGGGAGCCCTATTTGAAAATATGATGGAGGACTTCACTGAGCATCCTTGGGCCCTAGGCTGTAAATAATCTGTTGGTCATTATGTGTGCTTTCTCAGGTTGAATGGAAGCCTTCCCCACTCACACAGAAAAGTCACATGATGTGGCCTGACTTCATCTAAAAAGAGATCATTCCTCGGATTTTGGATACCTATCCCTATGGGATCAGATAAGGTGGCTGAAGTGGTGCAGCCGGTGGCAGAAAGGTTAAAGATAACCTGGAAGTTATACTCAACATACTGACCTAGAGCTCCGGGAAGGTGGAATGAATGAATCAAGCTCTGAAGCTGCAATTAAGTAAACTATCTCAGGAAACTCACCCGCACTAGGACTAGATGTTTCCAATAGATGGTTTAGAATCAGATGTAGTCCCACTAAGCAGACAGGGTTCTCCCTTTATGAATTCTTTTGTGGGTGCCCTCCCCCCATTATCAAGGGCATAAGGAGGAATCTAAATGAAACAGGCAATCTAACCCTAAGGCAACAGATGAGGGCCCTTGGCTCTACCCTAATCACCTTATACCACTGGGTTAGGGAGTGATTCCCTGTGAGTCTTACCACAGACACTTACCCCTTTAAACGAGGAGATGCTGTATGGGTGAAGGAATGGAATGTCCAACCCTTATGATCCCTCCATAGGGACCCATTCACTGTCATATTGTCCACCCCTACTGCAGTAAAGGTAGCCAAGGTGGGTCCCTGGATTCACCATAGCAGAGTGAAGCCAGCATCTTGAAACTAGGAGTGCTTTCCTGATTCATCAATGCTCTGCAAGCTGACCATATGGAAGGAGCAGTCTGCAACTCCAGAGTCTCTGGGAGACTGTAGCTCTGCTTTCATCACTCAAGAAGTTGACTAATCCATGCTCGGCAGAAACCTGAGGAATCAACAGTCTGCTTCCTTACTGTGATGCACTATCACCCCTTGTTTCTCACTGCTATTGTGGTTCTTGCTCTACTTTTTGCCATAGGATTGGCAGAGGCTGCCCAAGATGGCTGGGAGTGTACTGAGAGGTTTCTGTTGGCACTCACCTTACCTTTGTGGATGGGATACTTCTTTGGTATTGATTACTTCTAATCTGTACTCCTTCTGTAGACCTAGATTCTTCATCATGTGACCCATGTATTCACACAGCCAGGCCAGGTCAGAGAGTCACTCAGATCTTACTATACCATACCCAGTTCTCATGCCAAGGAAAAGTCCTGGGGACCAGCAGGCACAACAAGACGACCTATTCTATCTGCCAACTGGAGAGTTAATACACTTGTTTTGACAGACAATACTCCCCCTAGGGCAGATTGGTTACAATCCTACCAAGACTAGGGGATGGGGCTGGGTTGGCTGGAAACAAATTACTAACCCAAAATGATTGGTGTCAATGTCGTTTGATGTTTTGGTGGTTATAGGTATCAGCCCAGATGCATCTGTCATAAGAAAATGGTGGGCATTTTTCATAGAGGGCCCAAAGACTCTTGATATACCATACAGAGGCTTAGATGGGGAGCAGGAATACCGACTCAATGACAAATACATATATGAGGAAAGTGGTTTATGTGCCTATACACCTGAGTTTTTACGTCCCAGGTGGAGCTGTGTTTCATGGGCTACTTGGGAACAAAGAAGGCAAAACAGTGCTCCTTCAGAAGCTTGTCATTACCCTAGGAGATTGGGGCAATGGGGCACCTGAATTGGCATCTGGATCGATGGTGAGGGAGAGATCCAGGGACTGTCCTGTATTTCAAGAGAGTCACTACAGCTCATCCAACCATGTTCCATCATCTCTCACTCCTTCTAGAAGAGAAATGAAGTTGTCCTCCCTCCTCTTCCATTTCAGTCACAGCAAGGAACTTGTTTCTAGCCCTGGCAGAGACTATAGCCCAGACTCTATAAACATCTTTTTCTGCTATGTATGTGGGGGAAGCAACACGGGGAATCAATGGCCATGGGAGGCTAGAGAATTAGCTTCCCATGAACCTTATAATGGAAGAGAATACCCCAGTTACTAACTATATATATATGTATATATGAATCTATTGCCTAACATATTTTCTTGATTAGAAAAAAAGTCAACACAAAAGGTTCTAGGGTAGCTTATATTCCTCTATCAAGCCCTTCACTTAGAAGAATCCACAAAGTCTTATGTCTGAATTTTGATATATATCTGTTTCCTCTTTTCTATATCTCTGTAAAAAAAAAACTCACCTCAGGATCCCACTGGCCTAGTTTACTACTCAGTGGAAAAACAACTATAATGACTCCAAAGAAAAATCAAGAAAGAAAATGATAAAGGTCACAGCCACTGTTAGGAGCCCTACTCCTGCGGATGATGCAGGTTAGTAATACCAATCAAGATTCCCTGAGAGAGTTTGCATTACTGATGCTACCTTTGGTGTTGCTATGGCCTTCGTTGCTAGGGAACTACCTAGTCAACACCATTTTCTGAAGGAATGGCCTGGTATCAGTGCTGAATCATGACCTTGGAAGAGTAGTTATATTATTTAATACTTCCCAAAGGCTTCAAATCCATGTTTTTTCAGCTCAGTCAGATAAAAAAAAAAAGTGTTCAGAATAGGAGATGTCAATTTAAGATGGCTTCAAATAAAGGTTAGTGCACCATGTTGTTAAAACAGTTTATATTTTTAGCAGTCTCAATCCTTGTAAATTTTATGAGTAAACAATGCCATAGTATGAGATTTGGGGACATAAAACTTGATTCAAGAAAGCATAAAATCTTTTCTCAAAACTGCATCTAAAGGAAATTTACATTAAAACCAAAAGTGGGTAAGTAAAATTATAACTGTAAGTAGTTACGTTATAAAAATTTAGGTAAAATTTGTTGATTATAGATCCATTTTAGCTATAAGAACTTTTTCACTAACACTTCATAATATAAATATTAAAAAACTAAAATCACATTTTAAAAAATCTGTGCTTTCTGATTGTATAATTATTTAAAATAAAACATGTTTCCATCTCATGGTTTATATTTTACCAAGAAATTGTCCACTATGTATCCTTTCCCAGAAGAAAAATGACCATAATCATAAGGAATTATTCACAATTAGTCATCTGATAATCAGAATTCAAAAGTACATAAAACATTTGGCAGTACTGAAATTCAAACACTTAAAATTATTTTATATTTATTTTTAGTTTTTGAGAAACAGAGAGAGAGAGAGAGAGAGAGAGAGAGCACAAGCAGGGGAGAGGAAAGAAGAAAATCTTAAACAGCCTCCACACTCAGCACTAAGCCCAATATGGGGGCTCAATCTCATAACCATGAGATCATGACCTGAGCAGATTAAGAGTCAGATGCTTAACCAACTGAACCACCCAGACAGCTGTATACACTGTTTCATATAAATCATGAACATTAGCATCTCAACTGGTAATACTTCACATGTGATTACATATAATGACATTTTAAAAGTCCCATTTCAATTTATATAATAGTCACAAAACAACCTCGTAGACCAAGATAGTCTGATTAAAAGGCATGTGTTGTCAGAGTCTCTGAATTTTAGTTTCTACAGCCACAAAATTTTTGATTCGACAGGCCATAACTTTACATGAGCACAAAGCTAGTTTTTCTTCTATTTTTTTTCAAAAAAGATCAAAATGATATCTGATAATCATGGGTATTTAGTGTATTTCTTTCATTAAGATCATTGAAAAACTAGGCAAGTATCATGGAGAAATAAAATCAGAGAAAATCTCACAACTGCCCAACATTATATTCTAATAATTCTAATAGTGTGAAAATTCTGTACTTCAGAACAGATTGAAAATTATTTAATAGAATTAGCTAGTTTCTGCATCTTTTAATGTTTATGTTTTTAACATATATATTTTTTTCTTTTGGCTTCTCTTTCAACATTTCTAAAAAATGGAAACGTTTATTTTTCCCCAAAAGAATGTTGAATAATAATATGAAGATTCAATAGTGTAAAAGAAATTTTTATTCATATAACACCCAAAACCTGGGGAAAATTTTTTTTCAATAAAACTCAAATATTAACTAGATTGCTGGTATAAATTCTTTATTAATATTTGCTTATAAGTCATATTAACACTATGGTATTGGTAAGTTGGAGGAGCATAAATAAAATATTCTGGTCCAGCAAAGTAAAAAAAAAAAAAAATTGGTCAACCAAATAAAAAGTTTGTTCCTGAACAAATTAATATATAATACCAAAGCTTAAAAATACTATCATGAAACTTAAATTAGTCAATCTTCTGACACAGTTGCTAGGAAAAATGGCCACAAAAGTGCTATTTTTAAATGTTTATTTACTTGAGAGAGAGAGAGAGACAGAGAGAGAGAGAGAGATGGAGACAGAGAGACAGAGAGAGAGAAGCAGAGAGAAGGGGAGGCAGAAGATCGGAAGCAGGCTCCGCACTGTCAGCACAGAGCTCAATGAGGGCCTGAACTCACAAACCATGAGCTCATAACCTGAGCTGAAGTTGGAGGCTTAACTGAATGAGCCACCCAGAAGCCCCCAAAAGTTATTTATTTTAAAGTAAACTAGAAATAGGTCCAAGAAATTTAAGTTCAACTGTGAAGTGGTTTTTGTTTTGCAAATTTTCTTCTATGCTTACCTTGCTATATTAATGTTCTCCCCACTCTTAATTTCTCTAGTGATGCTAATCAAATTCTCAAGTTAGGTAACGTTAATAAAAATGTGCTTATATAGCAGGCAGGTCTTCCCAATTTCTCACTGCGCTGCTCTTTCTTAATGAAACAAGACTAATTTTCTTTTACACAAATCACAAAGGTGGCAAGACTGTCACCAAAAATGCTTTGTATGGCAGAAATGTTAAATGTGTATCTTCCTGTGAAATAAATAATTTTAATAACCTTATTTTTTACCTTAATTTTTATCGCTATGCTTTTTCCCCCTGTATCTTAAAACTCTGATTCATCACATGGGTAAAAATATGCTCCTGTTTAATTATACAGTTATCATTTGTACAAAGTATGTGTCACCACAAAATAATTTTATATTATGCCACAAATATTTCCTATGATATTTATGATAGAAATGACCATTTGTAAAGATGTAATTCCCAACCAGCAGCTCTGGATACTTCTGGTAATTTGGGTGGTGCCAGAAGGAGAATAATAAGCCAAAACAAGAGATTTGTCTTTTTCAAATAATTCATTATAAAAGAACAGATCTCACCCATATATCAGCCTAATGTATATTGTGCTTTAGTGGATTTCATCCATATCTCACTTGCTTAGGGAGCCTTGTCTCCCTCTTTACAGTTTTTTTGGCGGGTTTGAAGATAGATTTAAATCATAACAGGTTTCTTAGTTAATTTAACAAATTTTAGATCCAATGATTAGTAATATACATATAAACATACATAGATGATTGGGTAATACAGAGATATTTTATATTGAAATTCTTGTGATAAAAATCTTTTTAAAAACGTGTCACTGAATGATTACACAGTAATAAAAGAATGCTTTTTTGAAAATTTAAATTAACTTTGGCCAACTCTGAAATATTTCACTTTTTTTACTTTAGAAAAAAGTACAACTGTTCATTTTTTTAATGCATGATACCTATATATGTACTGCTTCACAGAGATGTATTTCTCTGTGGTTATTTCCTTGAATAGCAAATTTTGCCAAAAGGGGTGATTATGGAAGATTTGTTGATATTTAATATCAAAAATCATTTTATGATACACATTTTATACAACATTCAAATATGTCCCAAAGCATCTTGTATACTGACAATATATTTCTAATATTTTGCTTTTAAAATATCTTAGTAGTATGCACATTAGATGCATTAGTTTAGATTAAGTCTAACATCTTATATATTCTTGGAATTGACATATACGTGAAAGTGGGTTTAATATATAAATGCTTAAAATGTGCTAACAATTTTTATGCATATTTGATTACAATAATTCTATGAAGTATTAGGCCAAGCTTATAAATAAGGACATTAACCAAACTTTCTGGCAGAGGAAAGATTGGATTCACTTTGAATTTAACAACAAAGCACAGTCTTTTGTTGCCACTTTCACCTTAATATGAAATAATAGTTGCTAGGAAACATTCATTGTAGGGATTTTTTCCATATGCATAAACCCCTATTCTGTATATTATTTACCACACTACTATTAACCTTTAATATATTTTGGAACAGTTTTATATCAGTACACACGGGTCAACTTCATTGTTAGATTGCTATGTAATATCCACAGGATGACTACAGTGTAATTCATTTAGTCTAAAATGGATGCATATTTATATAGCTGTTTCTAATTTTTCACTACGACAGCAATAAATATTCTTATACATAGTTATTTGGACATATATGTAAGTATATTTGTAGGATAAATCCTTGAAGGGATAATTTCTGGGATAAGCTACTTACGTATATTTATATTGATAGTTACGGCCAAACTAACATTCACAAGTGCTTTAACAATTATATTTTCCTAAAAAATATTAGAGCGTGGCAACTTATTGACATTCTGGCAGTACAGTATATTAGCAAAAATTTATTTTTAACTGGCTAATTTCAATTAAAAAGAGAAAAAAAAGGAGGGAACATCGGGATGGCTCAGTCAGTTAGGCATAGGATTTTTGGTTTCAGATCATGTCAAGATCTCACCGTTTGTGGATCAAGCCTTTATCAGGCTCTGCACTACCAACACAGAGCCTGCTTGGGATTCTCTCTCTTTCCTTCTCTCTCTGTCCTTCCACTGCTCACATTTGCTCTGTTTCTCTCAAAATATAATTTAGAAAAAAGAAAAAATAGGAATGGTATCCCATCTTAAACTTAATAACAATTACCATTTATAACAAATGAAGTAGAATCTATAAGTAAAACTTCTTTTGTAATTATAAGTCATTTAGCCACTGTTGTGAAACTTCCAAGTTACATGGCATTTAAATCATGAAATTGTCTTAATAACATTCAGAAGTTTAGTAAGGTTCAAGGCATAAGTAAAGATATTTAAGCATTGGTAAAGGTAATTTGTACAAATTCAATAAACTTATGTAGCATGGGGTAACCTTGAAAATATATTTTTACAACATACTATTCATAAGTGACAGAATAATTAGCCTAGTGATTGAGTTAGAAAATACTAAAGGCTGACATATGTGACATGCTTTTACTCCATTTCTACTAAAGCTCACAATAGCTGAGTAAATGTATCAAAAAAAGACTGCCCACTTCATTGAACATTAAATAAAGTTTGTATCACCTAAATTGTCTTTTTAAATCATTTTTAACAGTACTTTGTTAGGAGGACAGACTAATATGTCTGAAGATGCTCTATATATTCTTTTAAAGGTTTTATTATTATATTTCTTATACTTTGAACTGCAATCTTCCTGCAATTGATATTAGCTTATGGTGTGTGATGGTTAATTTTATATGTCTACTTGACTGGGTGCCCAGATTAAACAGTATTTCTGGATGTGCCGTGAGGATGTTTCCAGATGAGATGTAGAACTCAGTAGCTTGCTCACCTGCACCTCCCACCCGCCAAGTGTGAAAGGACATTATTCTGTCTTTTGAGGCCTGAATAAAACAAAAAGCAGAGGAACCCTCCCCCTTTTTCATGCCTTACTGATTGAGACTTGAATGCTGTTTCAAGTATCACTCTTAACCTTCTTTGTTTTTTCAATTTGTTTTATATAATCCAGTTTTCCAAGATTAACCCAGTGTTATTCCAAATGTCACCTGTTACCAATATATTTTGCATTAAAATATGAAACTTGCTAAAAAATACTTCTCATATATTTTCACTGATTGATGGGACATCCTATTTCATCTTCTCCTCTCAGTTGAGATATACCCCACCCACTGCCTTGTTCCTCAAGTTTTGGAATCCAACTAATACCTCTCTGATTTTCCTGGGTCTCCAGCTTGCAAACAGCAGATCGTGGGACTTCTCAGCCTCCTCAACTATGTGAGGTATTTCCTCATAATACATCTCCTTTTATGTGTGTGTGGGGGGTGTGAATATACATGTATATGTATATACATGCACGTGTGTATATATGTCTGTGTGTAGGGTCAGTGAATATATATACACACACACACACACACACACACACACACACTATTCTGTTTCTCTGAAGAACTCTAATACATGAAATGAGGAAGGAATCCAGATACATTTTTTTTCTTTACCTTATGGTTATCCAATTGACCCAGCAGCATTTATTTAAAAAAAAATCCTTTTCCTGGTACACATCAGAGTTGCTTCCCACACAAATCTGGAGACTATATACATGTGGGTCTATTTCTGGATTCTCATATATATATTTTTAATTTGGTTTTGGACCACCTTTTCAATCTCAGTGTCCCTGTTTCTTCACCAAAAAAAAAAAAAACCCCAAAATGGATAATAATAGTACTTATCTCATAAGGTTATTATGAGGCCCTAATCAGTTAGTGTATTTAAACCACAATTAAGATCTCCTGAAGTAATTGTTGAATGTGTGGTAAGATTTGATAATGATGATGATTACCATCATTATCATCATCCTCATCTGTTTTCTCACAATTTCTTCCCTGGGCTCCTGAAGGTGTTCCTTGTTTCTTGCCACCATAAAAGCAATTACTTATTATATATTTTTAATTCACAGCAAAGTTTATCTCACTTTTAATTTACATTGTAAAACTGCATTTTCCTCCTGCCAGGGGAAACTTCATCTGCCATATACTTATTTCTTTTGTTAGATTGTAGCATCTTTATATAGACCTTGTCTTGTTTCCTTTTCCATTCTTCATCATAGGATGATCACGTGTTTTTAGCCGTCTGCCAGACGTCCGCTGGGGGAGGCATCAGCACATCATTTCAAGCCACCCTAAAATTTTTCTCATAGTCTAAACCGCGGTATGAGTAAAATTAGCTTTTGTAAGTGTCTTCATAGATAACGGACACCACAGATGAACACCTAGGGGTTGTTTGCAATGTAAAAAGTCTCTTCCCTTCTGCTGTCAAGAGACAGAGTTCTAATACATACATGGATGTGTGTGTGATTCCTCGTTTATTACTTCTAGGAGCCCGGCTGGATCCAAGAAACTCCAGGTATATCCTTGTTTCCTCTACCTCAAACAACGGATTTAATATCCATCTCAGGAATCAGCACAACATTATGACATTTTTTTTCTGAAAACAAAAAACAAAACACACGTATTGGGCTACCACTATATCCCCATTCTGTGAATTGTTATTTTAGATTTCTGCTGTACGCTTTCCACACTACGACTGCTTTGATATTTGGGAGGAAGGATATATTTATACCTCTCTCCATATTTATCTGGGAGTTTTATTTTGTTCTAATTACATTGTGTTTTATTTTTTGTTTGATTTTTAGGAAGAGAAAGAGCATGTTAACTTTAGGATCCCATGTTTATATTATCTAACCAGAAAAAATATACATATATAATTTTTCAATTTGGGTGACATGACTTCATTTTAAAGGTTTATACTGTAATAGGTACTTACCTTTCCATCACATGCCACCACCTAAATATCCAAATTATTTTTGTATCCGAGTTTGCCATTCTAAAAGATGCCATAAGATACGGGTATACATATTGGCATCTGGCACCACCTGGAAGTTAAAAAGTATGTAGATAATCTGCATGAACTTAATTTGTTCCTCGTATCTTATATATTCATGAAATCAACTGGAAATGTAAAAAGTAGCAAATTATACCTTATAATATACCCCTGTCAAGGTATATCCAGTGCAGGCATATCATAGATTCTGAGATTAAGTTAATCACTTTCTGGAGGAAACCTTGCATAATTTTTCTGAATTTCAACAGCTTGTTTCATACAGCTTATCAAAAAGAATTGTTCTTGCCTAGGATCACATAACAAACATCAAAAATCCAAGCCACTTCTATATTTTGCTAGAATGAAAACTTTCAAAACTCATTCTCCTTGTGATAATGGAATTTTAGTCTGACTTACCCAGTTCTCTGATGGTTCACAGTGCTGCAAATTTACAGTAGTTGATTGAATTCACTAGGTTTAGAAACAGTGTAAAAGCAACTGCCCCCAAAAGGGACCCAAAATTCTACCATTGTCTCTGCACCAAAGCATTTATGGTTCTCCAAAGTTGGAGGGTGATAAAAAAACACGACTAAAGAAATATGTCCTATGTCTTTTATGTGTAAGCAAACTATATGACACTTAAAGCAATTTACATAACATTGTGTTATATAATAATCTTACTACATGATGCAGATATAGTCACTCAAAAAATTCTAAGAATACATTAATAGCCTGATTAGATTTCTGGGAGATACTCAAAAGCTCAACGGTCACTCAGGGGGGTCACCAACAGGCCCCCGAATCTATCACCTTTCATCTTTCTGTGACAGATTACTACAGAAAACAAAACAAAACAAACAAACAAAATTAGATCCAGCTGAATTGTGAAGCAAAGAATTTATTTCTTTACTTTAAAAAGGGAGCCCACAAAATAGCTATATTTGCTTATAAACTTAGGTGGAAGGAAAACAGTGTAAATCACTGAAGCATCACAGAGATAACTGTTTCTTTGTAAGATGAGAGAGAGAGAGAGACAGACAGACAGACTTTGATCTTGTCGGTCTGATCAGCTCTAGAACTTAAAAAAATAAATAAGTAAAAACTACACCAATGTAAACACATTGTTATTTGTATAAGTATTTTATTATGAAGGATTCATTGTTTTTATTAAAGGCATAATATTAGGAAAGAAATACAAGAAAGACTAGAATTAGGAACAGAAGAAAACCTGTCACATTAAACCACATCTCATATCCATTACATCATAACACATAAATCAAAAGTAATTCTCAAAGTTGTTTTTTATACCAATGTACAGTCATTTGTTTCATAAAGCACTGTTTTTCTTTAAACATATTTGTGTTGGGTTTAATTCTGAGTTTTACTGTAAATTTACATTTATGAAACTTAATTTTAATTTTCACTAAATCATATTCTTGAAAGGGATGTAATGTTTATGGTTATTGCATAAAAGGTTAAAAAAGCTAAATCTTAACCTTTGAATATTTAGAGATGAACACTTAAGTAATTACTTTTAATCTTTTACTTCAAGTCGAAAGATAATAGTTGTGATGGAAATCACAATACTTCTAGAATTCTTTAAATGTTCTTATTGTTTAAATTGAGTTTATTTTAGGCAGGAGATTTTTGGGGGTGCCTGGGTGGCTCAGTCAATTAACTGCCCTACTCTTGATCTCAGCTCAGGTTATGATCTCAGGGTCCTGAGTTCAAACCCCATATTGAGCTCTGCACTGGGCATGAAGCCCATTTAAAAAAAAGAGAAGAAAAGAGAAAAGCATGAGTTAAGGTAAAGGAATGAACTTATGAACTGAAAATGTGCTGAGTGATGCACACCTTTGAAAATCTGAATCACATTTCTAGATTTAAGGACAAAATGGGAAATAAATTTTTTAAAATGAGATTTATAATCACATGCTGTGATGATGAGTGCTAAATACAATTCAGGAAAAATACATGAATCTTTTTAAAATTCTCCATTTAACATCCTTCAGATACATTTTAATTTCTTAAGGTCATAAAAAAGTCATATCAAGGGAATGCTGGGCATCTGATATTAATTAGTCTATAATCTTGATTTTGCCAATGAACAGAATGAAACCTAAAGCAGTCACTGGTGTAGACTGCCCACATGATGAGTGACCAATCAAAGCAAGTTCCTTTTTGCTTTTATGGTTTACAGACTCATTTCAGTTACCATCTTGGTATTGAATACTTTTATTTTCACGTTATAATGAGTAATCTAATTTCTTGTTTCAGCTCCAACACGTGAAGACCTTAGATGCTGTTTTTCCTGTCCTTACAAGAAAAACTGCCTATTTTGGGACCCATTAGAGAACTGAGATCATAGGGCAAATCACCATTCTCAAAATCTGGAGAGACAGGTGCCCCTAGGGATACACAGCAACCGAGACCTGTTGAGCAAGAACAAAAGCACTAGAGCTAAAACTGGAAGGAACCCTTAATCAGTTGGAAGAATTGCTAGAGGCTGAATGTGCATCACCTTTAGGATGAGAAACTCCTGGGGGCCACAGTTCTAAGGGAGCCCCTATACTTTCAGGGACTTTCTCTTCCGGAACTACATCGAGTTATAATAATGAAGAACAAAGAGCCCTTTTAGGTTCTGGCAGGCAGAAGGGAAAAGTGGCCATTGTAAAGTGCACACAGAATCTTCTATATAAAAAAGACCTACATTCCACAGGATAGGACTTTGCCAGAAGAATAACTCTGAAATTTACTGGTATTGGGGAATAGGTTTCTCCCCAATCTAGCAACCTCAAACTTTCTGTCTCACCTAACACTGGGAGGTGTGAAGGAAAATAATAGTCAACAGAGATAAAGGCTTGAGGATATACATTAAGAAGGCTGTAGGCAGGGGCACCTGGCTGGTTTGGTCAGTGGAGCATGCAACTCTTGATCTCAAGGTTGGGAGTTCAAGCCCCATGTTGGGTGTAGAGATTACTTAAAAATAAAACCTTAAAAAATTGCTGAAGCCAGATAATGGAAGAGGGGGCAGAAGAAATAGCTACACCAAGAGAGATACATTGTGAAGGTGACAGTCCTGAGACAGATACCCACTAGCAGATAGATTTAATCAGAAGAATACATAATATACCTCCTCTTCTACCACCTGCTGCTACAGCAGAGGGATCAGGTATAATATTAATGAACGGCAACTGAAAAACTGTAAGACACATATTTCCTCTGAATTTAGTATTCTTTGTTTTACATATTTTTCATGCTCTGATCTACAGTTTTCTACTCAAACCTTGGGTTGTGGTAGAACACCCTGGTTACTTACAGCAAGAGAAAGTAGTGACAAAGTCCAAAAGAATTAGCACAGGTATTGGAGGTGAACACAATCTAATGTCAAGATTACATAGTTTCAAGGGTTATGGTAAGCTCCAGGCAAAGAATCAAAATGTGCAGTTAATTATAGTCATCATCGTTATTATTAATATGGTTTTCACATACCATCTGCCATCATTTATTTATATATACAATACATTGTATATTTTATATTTCAAGTCACAAATTGTTCCTCTCTATCCTCTACCACTAAACACAGTATTACCTTCATTGTGAGAAGTATTAAGTTACTCTCGCAGCTCCAAATCCTCAACCTTCCAACGCTGCTCTGTAAGGCTCCTGTTGGGATTTAGCAAACCAGTTTTGCTTTGCCAATGACTCCCTGTGAATCTCTGAAAATAGGGCATTCTGAAAGGAGACTACAAACCAAGAGGACAAAGAAGGTTTCTTCTTCTTTCCTCTCTGCTTCTGTGGGCTTCTTGCCTCCTCATAGTTCTTCTGAGGGTCACGTCAGCAATGCTTCTCCATAATTTATAGCAGTTGCTTTCTGTGGCAGGAGATGAATCCAGATCACAGGCTTCCAACACTCACATGTGCCTACACCAGACACCAGCCCAGGTCAGCAGAGGCCACCACTTCCAGAGTCTATGTTCCAAGCCGGTGGGGTGTCTGTCTGAGTTCATGGACACATCATCAAAGGAGCAATACTTTATCCCAGAGTCTGAGCTCCATGGAGGCCCTATGTTCCTAAATTTTAATAATTCCTTCTTTTTATCATTTTTCTTTAGATTCAGGAGGAAATCTACTTTCTGCAGTTGTCATCTCTATGATACCTTAAAGTTCTCATCTTATTCTTGAAGTCAGCTGGTTAACAAAATTCTACCTAGTTAGTATTGTTTTTAAAAATATTTTAAAAAATACTAACTCATATTGTCTTTTTTTCCTTGGTATCTATTACCAAAGGGTATGCTCTTAGAGCAAGATACTATGGAGCTGAGAAGTAAACTTAGATCTGACTCAAAGACTGCACTCTTTAAAAAATTTTTTTTTAATTTATTTATTTTTGAGAGAGAGAGAGAGACAGATAGAGAGCAGGGGAGGAACAGAGAGAGAAGGAGACACAGAATTTGAAACAGGCTCCAGGCTCTGGGCTGTCAGCACAGAACTTGACATGAGGCTACAACCCAGGAACAACGAGTTCATGATATGAGCTACACTTGGATGCCTAATTGACTGGGCCACCCAGGTGCCTCTCAAAGACTGAATTCTTTAAACCATACACACCACATGAATTATTGAAAAGACAGGGAATTCAGATTAATGGTATTTGGTAAAAAGGCCATTTGACATTGTAGTAGTTTATCGGTAGATGACTGGATCTTAGCTACCCAACTGTGGTTCAACGGAGAGCAAAACAAGTGAAGTTAAAAACAATAACAACAACAACAACAACAACTAAGAAGTATTAATGAAATAAGCTCATGTTAGAATCTTGATTATAAGAATTAGGGTTCTCTTAAATGTTTTAATATCCAACAATAATTTTTCAGGCTTTGTGCATGCTGAAAAGAGAGCACTCTTTTGAGACACATACAAAGAAAATAAAAGGCCATGCCTTACAATGTGATTGAAGTGTATTAAATACCTATCCTTTAAGTCAAAATCATCTGGAAAACTTAAAATTGGAATTGTGAGTGCAATTAGGAAAGGATGCATACTTTTAAAGCTGTACGGGTTTTCAAAAGTATTTTTCAGGGAGATAGAAATCTTATTGGAAATTTGAAAGGTGACTTACAAATAGCTCATATAAACCAAATTTGTTGTTTCCTTAATTTATTATATCTTTGGGTTACTTCTTATCTGTAGAAAAGATAGACCAGTCTTAGAAAAAAAAATAAGTAAAATGAGCACCATCCTTTCTTACACTGCACACGGAATGTATGTTTAATTCTAATAAAATTTTAATTGAATAAATAATGCTAGTTTTAGTTTATGTATGCAAGAAAATAAGAAAGAAGATAATATGAGACTCTGAGTCCTTTCTCACAGAGGAGAGTCTGACAGCTAATTAAAGATCTGCGAGGTCTTTTGAGGGTCCGTAGGCAGCCCAAGCTTTGCTGCTCTATCTTAGATGCCAATCCCTTCGTCAGTACTTGCTGAATAAAATTATTTCTTCTCATTTATTTTCAGGCTTTGCTTTGCTGATAGCAAATTTTAGTCCTGACATACACTGGAAAATACTTATCTTATTCCAATCAGTGGTCTACTAAATTTTCCAACTTTGCAAGCCATGTAGTTATTTAACAATCAATCACTGCTTAGCACAGAACTTGGCACATAACTCAATGAGTATTAATTGAAAAAAAATTGTTTGAAGGGAGGTAGTGGCTATCATTGAGCTTTGATTCCTTCAAATATAATTTGAAAATAATATAATTCACTAAACTATATAATCCTATAACACAAAAAATGCATTTCAAAGAAAATATTATGGTATATGGTATCTAGCCTGTAATTCATCCTCAGAAAATATTGGCTGTTTGACCATGCAGTCCTAGTCCTAGTCCAAGGGCACACATATTCAACCTGTTATCAATAGTGAATACTAATGAACTTTATACAGTAAAGTTCCACGTTTTTCCATGTACAGTTCAGTACATCCTTCCTTAATTTAATTATGTAATTTGCAATTATCGCAATGAGTTAAAAATTCAGATTACTTATCTTCTAGTATTTCCTTATTTTAAAATAAATGTTTAATATTCAGACCTTACTGAAACAGGGGAGACAGTTTTAACCCTGTGAATCCTATTGTTTTATCTTGGTCTCAGAATGTCTTATAAAACAGAAAGGCTACTATGGGATTAAAACATACTTGCAGCACATGTGTTATTTAGTAATCGTATTATTTATATTTTTCTCTTTTCAAAACTTTATTATTTCTAATTAAAATAATGTATACTTATCAATTTAACAACACTCGGACTTCACTAAAGAAAACAATGTTAAAAACGAAGTGTTTCTTTCATGCTTTTTTACACTATTTTCAGTCCCATGAAAACAGGTGAGCTATACACATTATTTTACAACCAGATTCTTTAAGCTAAAATACATCTATTTTCCAGATCAGCAACTTTGGAGCCAAATTATTTTCTGAAAATCAAGTCTCTTTTAATTTTATTTTTCTCCTTGATATAAAATCTGCTTCAGGAAAAATCTTAGAAACTGCAGTCCTGTTATCACTGCTTTATGTCTTTGATAAATTCCTACAGAGTAAATTTTTAGGTCAAAGTGTTGCTCTGCTTTTAAATTGTAATAGATTCCATCATCCTTCATTTCATAAAGATGATCAATTCACACATTTCTCCCAGAATTTTTGAGATGCGCTCATTGAAGTTATATCAATCTTCTCAAGTCCATATACAACTTATACTTTCATACTCTTACTACTACTATGTTTACTACATATTTCTAGTTCTTTATGTGTGAGTATTGCTTATATAACTTTCCCAATCTTAACTGACTCTAATGGTTTTATCAAATTATAAAATTTATTTAGATGCAAACCACTCATGCAGTCACTCACACACTCTCTTTTCCCCTGTGAAGGCTTGATTTAGATGAATTCAGTGACTCTGAAATCCTAGAAGATGAAAGCAGCCAACGCCCGTAATCACTGCTTGAGGAAGAGCCATCCTGTAGTCAGGATATTTGTTTTGGGATCAATGTGCAAGGATTAGTCTTGTTGTTTTAAGACACTAAATATTGAGCTTTTCTGTTACTAGAGCTCAGTTGTCCTGTCTGACATATTCAAAATATAGAATTTTAAAAAATCAATCTGCCAATGCTTTGCTTTATGGCACCTTTGTTTCTGATTGTTTATGTTTTTCAATTCTGTGAGATCCTTAAGAATGTTTTCCAATAATATCTTCTATTTGCATAATTTTAATCTTTCATATTGATTCCTAATAAAACCAGATTTATAGTTCTTTTTAATATAATATGAACGCAACTCTTATTATTTTCTTTAGAGAGTCAGACATGGCAACTCCACCTAGAGCTAATCAAGTCTACTTTCAAGTAACACTATACCACTTCATGCATAGTGTGAGTACATTATACTAAAAAGATAATCCTAATTTCTTCTTCTGTCTTGGAAGCATTATTGTCATTCATTCCATTTTTATATAAGCATACATAAACATATGTATATATATATATATGTTATGTTCATAAAGTATATATGGTTAAATACACTGTTTCTATTACTCTTTGGAACAAAATTATTATTAGAACAATTAAAAATAAGAAAAATAGAGTGGCTGGGTGACTCAGTCAGTTGAGTGTCCGACTTCGGCTCAGGTCATGATCTCGTGGTGTGTGGGGTCAAGCCCTGGGTGGGACTCTGCTGAACAGTTCGGAGCCTGGAGTTGCTTCAGATTCTGTGCCTCCCACTCTCTCTACCCCTCCCCTGCTCACTCTCTGTCTCTCTTTTAAAAATAAACATTAAAACAAAATTTAAAAAAAATAAAAATAAAACTTTTTTGCAAACATATCACTAAAATTTGAGAGACTCCACATGTTATTTTACAAAATTATATAAATGATATACCAATACTATTACCTACATTATAAAAAATAACTTAGAAAATAAATCAAAAATAAAAATAATTTATAAATTATTTTCTCAAAATATAATTACACACATAATACATATGTAATTTTATGTGTTCAGTCATATTTTACCATCAGATTTACAAAGGAATGAAAATATGTATTGCTTTTACTTTGGGTTAAAAGTACAAATAAGTATAAAAAAGAAGAATTTAGTTTAGGAAGAGTTCTTTTTGTTAAATAAAAAGGCAGAAACTGTTGAGAAAAACCTATTCAATATTGTATGCAAACATTTTAATCTTTCCTTTTCAAGGTCATTACTATTGAGTGAAGATGGATTGCTTAAGCTATAAAATAGCTTAGAGATCACAGAGCACAACTATCAGTGAGATCCAGAAATTTTATGTAACCTTTACAAGTCAAGCATTAAATCACATAGTTTCTATATAAATATAGTGATCAGTAGAAGATAACAAAACAATTTGAATTTTATTTGATCATCACAAATCTCTACCTCTATATATTTACACGTAGATATGTGTGTGTGTTTGTGTGTGTGTATGCACATGCACAGGTCTGTGCTTTAAATGGTCTGTTCCCATGATACTTAAACACACAAAACCTATTCTAGGTGATGATTAAAATATAAGTCATTTATGATGTGCAAATAAATATACCTTACTGGAGGAAGGCAAAACTCTGATAAATATTACCAAATATTTGCTACTGAAAATTAGTTTTAAAATATCAATGACTAGAGATATATCATAAATATACACTATTTAAAAGTTTGCTATGTTCTTTTTTGGTATAATTTTATGAAAGGATTATTGAGAACTCAATTTGTCATTTACATGAAATGACAGATTGGTAAATTTGCTTTGAAATATTTGTTCAACAAATAACATATTTATTGAATATCATAAAGCATGTTCATTCAGACAGTTTAAAAATACTGAACACCTAGTATTAAAAAACTCACTGGGTTTGAAACTAAGGATGATGTGCCAATAAAAAGGAAGGCATGATTCCTCTTCTTAGGAGTTCACAGACATTATTTTAATCACAAAAATGAGCTTATAATTGCAGTTTAGACATGAAGTCATTGTTTAATTTGTATTTCCCTGTTGAGTGCATTTTCATATATCCATGTCCATCTGGAAGCCATTTTTGGAAAAATGACTATTCATATCCTTGGGCCAGTGATCTTTAGTGTCACTGGTCTTTTTCTTTTTATTTCTTTCTTTTTTTTATAAATTTTTAAATGTTTTTTATTTATTTTTGAGACAGAGAGAGACAGGGCATGAGCAGGGAGCGGCAGAGAGAGGGGGAGACCAGAATGAGAAGCAGGCTCTGAGCTAGCTGTCAGCACAGAGCCCGACGCGGGGCTTGAACCCATGAAGTGAGATCATGACCTGAGCTGAAGTCGGAGGCTTAACTGACTGAGCCACCCAGGCGCCCCTGGTCTTTTTCTTATTGATTTATAAACTTTTCTGTACATATACTCAATAAAATTTCTATTGGTTATGTATGTTTCTCTAACTGTATTAACTTTTTGTTTTTTTAAATGTTTCATTTCCATAAATGTTTTAACAAATAACAATAAACGAAATGTAAAAAGTATGTAATTTTTCTCAGAACTATTAATTTAAATGTACTATTTCCATTTTATAATAGACTCTTTTTCTATTATTATACTTAATTAATCTACTGATATACCTTGTGGCAATACCAAACTTTTAGATTATTGTAGTTTATAATAGTTCTTGATTTTCATAACATGCCTTCTTCCTTGTCTCTCCTCTCTTTTATTTTCCTTTTTCTTCATTTCATCTCTCACTATCCCTTTCTTCTTCTCATTTTCTCTCTTCTCTCCCTTTTCTTAAACTGTTGAGACTATCCTTGACCCTTTTTGCTTCTGTATGAATTTTTAAATCAGTAGAGATTCAGTGAAAAATCTGCAACAATTTTGTGGCCAATCATCTTTTTAATGTAATCCTAAGACAATTTCATCTTTATTAACTTATTATTAAACAAAGTCATCTACTTATGTCCATGACTTATTTCTATTTATTTAGATTTTCTTGTTATTTCCTCCAACATACTTCTCTAATTTGCTCCTGTAATATTGTGACAAATATGTTTCCCTACCCCAAGCTTACCTATCTTCTAATTTTTATCTCTGGAAGGTAGAAATTTTAAAATAAAAAATATATTTTAATATGATACTCTCAAGCCCAACAAGGAAAATTTTAAATTCAAAAATGTTTTGAAGACTTCCATTCTAGACAAGATGATATAGATTTTTTTTAAATTTTTTTCTTGCCCCCCTTTTCCCCTAAGTATAAATCCTACAAATAACACAAGAGCAACCACAGAACTCTAGAGTATAGAAAGTTAGTCAGGACTTCAGAACTAGGAGGAACAACATAAAGCAAGTCCCTAGTCCCAGTAGAAGAAAGCAATTCAGGCCTATAGTTTCCTGGGCCAAAACCTAATAACAGAAGGCTCAGGAAGGCTCATTCCTTACTAGAATGGACTGGAGCCCTAAGACAACACCAAACAAGCTCCCTACCACCTCACCCCCAACAAGGGACACCTACTGGGAATTCTGATAACCAAAAAATTCCCAGGGAAAGAGCCTGAGGAAGAATCTCTTCCCTCTGATCTAAAACTTCCCCTGCTCACCAAGAGATGCATGGGTGGCTAAGCAGCACAGGAAAGAGAAACACACCACAGGTGGTCTTGCGTAGGAAACCTCTTTGTTCTTTTGGAATACTTATAACTCTCCTCTCCCATTGGGTAACATGAGGGTATCTGGTCAGCCTTGACAAAGAAGACTAGGCCCAAACAAGAGACCCTGCCCAGGATGCCTTTTTGTTTTTGTGGGCTGGAGACTCCTCTCCTCTGCATAGAGATAGAGGGTGCATAGGATACAAGTAGGGACCATCCTGTTAAAATAACTGCCTGGCACAGCTAGCACTCTCCCTCCTTCCCCCACAGACAAGAAAATTCAACACAACTGGAGACTGGGTAGAGAAGCCTCTTCATCCTTGTTTGCTTGCAACTCATCCACTCTGTTGAGTGACATCTAGTGGCCAAGACAGGAGACAGTCCTCCCATCCCTTCCTTTGGGCAGTCACAGCAGCACCGGATAAACAAGTAGACAAGATTAACCTGCAAGTCTTTGAGAAATAAACCGTTATTGGAATAAGAAGCTACAAAAGTAGACCAGTATCTGTATATTAAACTTGAGCAAGAGAAGTGCATGATAAAATAATGAATATAAATAAGACAGGAAGTCTCCTGCATAACAGATTAAATGTCCCAGAATACAATGAAAATCACTCAAAAACAGAAAAATCACTACTTGGAGGAGAAAATAAAAGCAACTAACGCCAATGCCACGATACATAAAAGAGGATTTTTTTTAGCATTCATCATAAAAATGCTTTAATAACCAATTAGAAATTGCCTTGAAACAAAAATAAATAAGAAAATATTAGCAAAGAAATAAAAGTTATAAAAATAGAAGCAAGTGTAAATTATAGAACTAAAAAATACAATAAAAACATGCTGGATGGACTAAATAGCATAGTAGAACATAACAGATCAGACTCAAAAGTAGACAGAAGATGGAATCAGAAAAGTTGAGGACAGATCGATAGATTTATCCAGTCTCAGTAACTGAGAGAAAACAGATTGAAAGAAAAAAAGGAATAGTGACAAAAAGATCAGTGAGATAATATAATAATAAAAGATCTTATATTGTATCATCAAAGTCCCAGAAAGAGAGAAGAATTGGTTTAAAAGAGTATCTGAAGAAAATTGACCAAAACTTCTAAATATGGCAAAAGACTCAACTGAGTTAAGAAACTGATCAGACCTTAAGTAGAATAAATACAAATAATTCTATGCCAAAACATATCATAATTGAACTTCTGGGAAGGAAAAAGACTCGAAAGCATCCAGAAAGAAATGGAACATTAACTATCAGGGATACCAACTCTAATGACAGAAAGTTTCTAATCTGAAACTCAGTAAGTGACACACCAGTGTTCAAGTCATGAAAGAAAAGAACTTTCAAACCAGAATTCTCTATACAGAAAAATAATCCTTTAGAAATAAAAATGAAGTAAAGACATTCTCAGATGAAAGAAAGCTAAAATAATTTGTCACTAGCAGACGTAAAAATTGACCATTGGAAGTTCTTCAAGCAGAAATGGAATGATAAAAAGCAATCTTAGATTACCAAGAAGAAAGACCAATAAAAAAAAACCAAACACCAGAAATATGGACAAGTATAACTGATCATCCTTTTCTCCGGTATTTTATAAGTCATTTTAAGGATGAAAACAGGGGTGCCTAGGTGACTCAGTCCGTTGAGTGCCCAACTCTTGATTTCAACTTAGGTCATGATTCAGGGTCATGGGATTAAGCTTGCCTCAGGCTCCATTCACTCCCTCTCTCTCTCTCTCTCTCTCTCTCTCTCTCTCTCTCTCTCTCTCTCTCCCTTTGCCCCTCTCCCGTGCCTGCACTCTCTCTCTCTAAAATAAAAAATTAAAAAAAGATGAAACCAAAAATAGTAAGTCAATAGTCAAAAGACCCACAGACATTTGTTACATGGCCTGAATGTGTAAAACAATATGAACTACACACTGTCCACAGTTTGATAGATATCAGCAGAATACACATTTTTTTCAAGTGCACATGAAGCATTCTGCAGAATAGGTCACATATTAGGCCACAAAACAAGTTTCATCAAATTCAAAAAGATTATAATCATAACACAAGATTTGAGATAAGTTCAAAACTGAAGTGGAAAGAAAAGTAAAGTTGAGATTTACTATAGTTTATATTTGCATGTGCAAAGATGTAAACATATCAAGATCCCACTCTCTCAAAACGTCATGTTTTACACCAAGCCTAATTCACCCAATGCCAGGATCAATTCTCATGTAAAAGAAGGCTTAAAGGACTGGTAGAAATTGCATAATTGGGTCAGAAAGGAGCGGGACTCCAGAGAACTGAATTATATAAATAGCACACATTTTTAAGAGCAATAATTTGTTTATTGCCCCATTCTTGAATGTTATAGAAATATCTGTAACATTTTCTTTGTGTTATAAAAATTGCAGTATTTCAGTAGACATAAAAATGTAGTTTATCATATGCAAAATATACTAATAAAATCAATACTTTGTTGTTTATCAGGTTAAAAGGAAAGTCTATGGGAAATTACATATTTTGCTTGTTTCTTTTTTTGTGAGTGTGACCAAAAAAGGTAGCATTGTATTTTTACAGAATATAAAAATGTAGACATAAATATTTTTGTAAAGGACTATAGACTGTGAAAATCTTTCCATTTTCTCTTGATCTTATAAATAACTACAAAACAGAAGGAAATAAATTATTCCTTTCTTACTAGAGCTTTTTTGCCTGTTCACAACAGATGTTGTTTCCACAAATTAGTTTATAATTTCTTTCATAACTCAGACAGAACAACCCTTCAATTTATAGTCAGGAAATAGATATAGTGCTGCATATAATTCTGGTAATTATGTAACAAAACTGCACTTTGCTATATGAAAACCTTGGCCATCAATCATACAGTTTAGTGTTGGGGCAACTTAATCTTCTGTTGCACCAGCTGCGCAAGACAGCCACAAACACAACAGATTTGCCAGACTTCCACTGAGTGAGATGTAAATGATCAGTGTGAAAGATAATAGATAGCTAGATACCTAGCCAGCTAGTTAAATAGAGCTGATCTGTACTGCAGGCAATGAATGCAAAGGGTTGGTTCCCTGATCCTACTCTCCCCAGGGAGAGAGAGATGGGGGCATAATCCATTTTTACACTGCACAGCACTCTAATAAACTTGCCACCTAGTTCACAAAAAAACATCTGTTAAAGTGAAGTAAGTATTTTTCTTTTTTAAATATGGATAACATATTTTTAAAATTTTTAATGTTTATTTATTTTTGAGAGACAGAGACAGAGAGAGAGAGAGACAGAGAGAGAGAGAGAGAGAGCCTGAGCAGGGGAGGGGAAGAGAGAGACGGAGACACAGAATCCAAAGTAGGCTCCAGGCTCTGAGCTGTCTGCACAGAGCCCAACTGGGTGCTGAAACCCACGAACTAGGAGATCATGACCTGAGTGGAAGTTGTATGTTTAACCAACTGAGCCATCCAGGTACCCCTAAAATATAGAGACTATTTGAATTTGATGCCATGTCTTAGAATCCTGGATTGAGAGGACTTTGAGATAATACGGTTCAGAATAAAACAGTTGTAATTTATAAACAATGGGGAGAAGATATGAAGCATTTATTTCAGGAAAGTTATAATTCCCAAATTTAAAGCCTAGAGTCACTATTTTTTCAGTTTATTCTATATTATGTTCATTTTACATCCTATTGATTTGTAATAGAATTTCGTTAATGATAGAGCAATTAAGTAGAGTGATCTATAAAACTACTTCTTATCTTAATATTTTACATAGGTTAATAATTTATGTTTTAACAGTACTATTTATTATTTTATTTGGAGCTTAAATATTTTATAAAATAGCTGATGCAAGCTTACCAATCCCACTTTAGGGGACACGTTGAAATTCAGAGAAGGAAAATAACCATCCAAGTCTCACAGTGTATAGGTAAAAAAGTTCAAATTACAAGTCAGTTCTACAATCTTGGCAATTTTTACTCAAAGGGTACATAAACATGGGTATCCTTGCTACTTATACATACTTTTCTCATATTAGAATTCTATGCTTTTTATTTTATTTTTCAAATGTTAATTCATTTATTTTGGAAGAGAGTGGGGGGAAGGGGGTCTAGAGACAGAGAGAAGGAGCTAGAGAGAATTCCCAAGCAGGTTCCGCTGTCAGTGTACAGCCCAATGCGGGGATCAAACCCATGGACTGTGAGATCATGACCTGAGCAGAAATCAGGAGTCTGATACTTAACTGACTGAGACACCCAGACACCCAGGGATTATATGCTTTCGAAGTATTATGTTGCTAAGTATTCAAGCTTCTATAAAATATAATAATTAATTTTGTGTCATAACAGTGAGACAGAGGAAAACAGAGAAACCAGGGACCAGAGAGCATAATGCATTGAGAGACCAGTAGCCCAAATCAACACATCTATGAACCTGAGCAACTGAAGGTTAAATTTTGCATGACTTGAGTACAAATACAAGATAATCAAAACTTGGCTTTTAATCTTGAGGAGATAAGAATCTAGTACAGGTTACTGGCACTGCTAAACTGAAAATATTGTAAGGCCCTGAGGAACGGGGTCTCTTATGTTACATCTCTTATGTTACATGTTACCTGTGGCCAAAATGCCTATTCTCAGCTAGTGTCTACAGTGATAAACTACGAGCTTAATTCAAACCTAAACCTCTAAAGACCTGAGAAATACAAGATACATTATCATCTGAAATTTGCCATTTGGTCAGTTGTCTGTATATAGAGTGTGAAAAATAAAAACTGATGAAATTAATTATATTTGCAATAGATCTCTATGAAAATTATGCTACTGAAAAAAACCTGAAACTTTAAGCATTTTTAATAAATTTTTAAAAAGATACAGGATTTGTATTTTCTATCATATAAATGTGTTTTATCTGGTAAAGATCTTTCCTTGGTTTACAACAAAAGCATAGAAGACTTCTTACATAAAATCTAAGGAAGTATAAATTTTTTCTTTAAACGGAGCTGTGTATTTTTTTCATTCATTGATTATAAAATGAAATTCTTAAACATTTTGTTTTACCACTTGTTTATGTTTGCTTTTGTTTTCATACCTAAAAAAAATCATTGCCAAGACCAATGTTGAGGAACTTTTCTACTATGTTTTTTTATTAGTTTTATATAGTTTCAGGTCTTAAAATTTGTTTTTTATCCACTTTAAGTTGATTTATGTGTATGGCACAAAGGAGAGATCCAATTTCATTCTTTTTCATGTGGCTATCCAGTATTTCCACCACCATTTATTATAAGGACTCTCTTTTTTACGATGTTAACAACTTCCATGACATATTAACGAGAAGGAAGAGTTGACTACTTATGCCTATAACTTTTCTTCAAATGAATATAATTATGTGGATTAGGTATAACAGAAAATAGTTGGAAGAGATAATCAAATGACACAAAAAATATCAGAGCTTTGGAAAACCTGAAGCAATGTGTAACAATGTTCAAAAGCTACAAAGACAAGTCAATGAAGATTGTGGAATTGTTGACATCACTTTGTCTTTCCATCCTACCAGAATTTTTTTGCACATGATATGGGTACACTAATAATATATGTGAAGAGAGCTTATCTTTCAAACTAAACTGAGGTCTTTATGTTCCTAAAGAAAAAAAACTGCAGCTTCTTGGGGTTCTCTTTGTGTTTCATAAAAATCAGATCAGCCTTAGCACAATTAACTTCAAAGTTAAAAGATGACATACTTTATATGTGCCTTATATATGACTTGTTGAATAAAACATGGAACATAAGAGAAATGCTTGATTTGGGAACTTAATTTCATGTTAATTAAAACAAAAAGGGTGTTACGATACAGTGTTATTTTCTGATTAAAAACTATATAACCATGACTAGATTTTTTAGTTTAAACTTTGAGTAATAATACAGATTACCTCAGATGAAAGTCTTATCTTTCGTCTTAAAATACTCTTTATCTAATCATACAAGATGCATGACTAGCTCTAACTGTGTCTATAGTAAAACTCTTGTAATCACCAGCTTGGCATTTATTTCACTGATTCTATACAAAACCTTTCCAAATACACATTTTCCTTCAGAGGCTATATTTAAAGCAGACTGTATTTGCATTTCTGTACTTCTTCCATAAAAATTAATCAAGATTCAGATTTTGTGAGTAACTGAAAGGCATAAGCAATGTAAAGCAGCATGTATTTTTATATATGATATACATTACACATAAAAATATTACTCAATATTTTTCAAGATATATTCAAATACAATATAAATAGAAACTAATGTATTTTCTCTTTTATCCATGTCACTGGCTTTATTAGCTGTAGGATGTGTGTGGCTCTGAAGTTTGTCAGAACTTTTTGTGCTTCAGCAAGTCATTTAATCCCTCTAAGAAACAATATTCTCATAAAATAAAGATAATATTAGCTCCCATCCTTTTTTAATGTTTATTTATTTATTTTGAGAGAGAGAACACATACACATACACACACACGCGCACGCACGCATGAGAGAGAGAACAAGGGAGGAGCAGAGAAAATTCTAAGCAGGTTCCTTGCTGTCAGCACAGAACCCAATGTGGGGTTCCATCTTATGAACCGTGACATCGGGACCTGAGCCAAAATCTAGAGTTTGACAGCTAATAGACTAAACCACACAGGTGCCCCTAGTTTGCATCTCTTTAGCATTAAATATAAATAGCTACCAATATATATATGCATATATGTATTTTATACAAGAAATACCATTATATATTAAATGTAAATAACTACCAATATATACATGTATACAATCACTGATATGTACATATATATTTTTATATATATCCGCACAGTATAGTGTTATATACTAATACAGATGTACCTGTATACAGTGGTGGTTATTTACTTTATATATGTGCATATATACACATGTATATATTTTAATTTCACAATTAATATATAGCAGTACTATATGTATATAAATATATGAATGTTCATGTATAAGAGTCAATAATACTGTTATGTATATGACATATGTAATACTATTATTGACATATATAGCAATTTCTCAGGACTAGTTATCATCAGTTACTTTTCAGACTTTTCCCTCACTCTCTCATTTGGTTATTAATAGACTTAATTTTAACTAGATATATATGACAAATGATTATATAGAGAAAAATCAAAATACTCCATTAAGAAAGTGTTAGAATTGATATATAAATACAGTAAGGTTTCAGGATACAAAATCATACACAAAAATCTGTTGTGGTTTTATACACTAATAACAAGCTATCAGAAAGAGAAATTAAGAAAGCAATCCTATTTGCAATTGCATAAAAAATACCTAAGGAATAAATTTGACCAAGGAGGTAAAAGACCTGCACATCGAAAACTGTAAATCACGGAACAAAGACCATGAAGAAGGCAGAAATAAATGGAATTATATTCTGTGCTCATGAATTAGAAAAATGAATATTGGTAAAATGTCCATACTACCTAAAGCAGCATACAGATTCAATACAATCCCTACCAAAATTCCAGTGGCTTTTTTCACAGAAATGGAAGAAAATTCTAAAATTTGTATGGAATGATAAAAGACCTTAATTAGCTAAAGCAGTCTTGAGAAAGAACAAAACTGGAGGCATCATGCTCCCTGATTTCAAATTATATCCCAAAAAGTCATAATATTTAAAACACAATGATATTGGCATAAAAACAGGCACATAGATCCATGGAACAGACTGAAGAGCCTAGAAATAAATTCACACATATATGATCAATTAATTTACGACAGAGGAGCTGAAAATACACCATAGGGAAAAGACCGTCTCTTCAATGAATGGTGTTGAGAAAATTAAGTTCCCCAACTTGAAATTCAAATTGGATTCAAGATCCATCTTCATTTTATGACTTTATTTCCTGATTTATTTGAGATTGAGATTCTTCATATTTTTATCAATAACAATAATTCCATACCAATCCTCTATACTGTGGTGTTATGTGAAAAATCAAACACAGGCAAACAAAAATCCTTTATAAATTATAAATCACTAAAATTCATTAAGGTTACAAATTTGCAAATTTAGAAGACATTTAAAAATCCATTTGTCTATTCTAAGTCACTTCCTAGTCTTATTTCAATATTTATATTTATTAGAATTTGAGCAGGAACAATTTCAAAGCCATAAAACCTAGAGATAATTTTCAAAATATTCAATAATAGTCTAGAATACTTAAAACTGTATGCTTTGTTAAATAAAAATGTATAGGACTATACCTAATGAGAAACAATTCTTTTTCTAACATACTACTAGCTTGAGAAATCATAGTTAAGTCACAAACATAATAAAAAATAAACTATTTCCTAGTTTTCATTAAAAACATCATGCACAATAAACCATCCCTTGACTGTGAAATTCTGTTTATCAGTGTGCTTTTGTAAGACAGATTGATTTTTTTCAATCTCTGACCTTCCAAAAGTAGTTTAGAAAATTTCATGTTTGTTTCCAAAAAAAAAAAAAATCATACAAGGCAGCCTCTTTCTAAAGATATTAATTGGCAGATACTTTACAGAAAGGGCTTTGGGAGAACATAAAATAATGCTTGATTTTAGCAATATGCTTTTGCTTTCAAATCTGTTCTCCGAATATTTCAACTCTATAAAAGCAGTTATCACAACCATTTTCCAATTAAAAGAACTGACATAAGGAAGGTCATATAGTAAAGCTGGTGCAAAAATTCCAACCTCGTGACTTCAAGCTTTGTTCTATCAATATAACTAACACTGCATATAGAATGTACATTATCTGTGTTGGTAATACTAATAGTACCAGGAGTAGAGCAGTACACAATGCAATTCCAATGTAAATGCATCACACCAGTTTGAAATCCTACAGATTTTCATACCTCTGTCAATAATTCAGAAACTGTAAAAATTAAAATCACATCAGTTAAGTAGTATTTGGTAAAAGTTTACTGTGCACAAAAGATCAGTTAGGAAGTTGGAAGTCTTCACATCCAATACTGATTAAAGCTCAGAGGCATGACATTATAGGATGACTTATAAAATAAAAATAAAGAAGTTGTTTAACCTTTACAATTATTTATTATTACAATGGGTGTTTCTATTGTAGGAGATTGGTTAAAAATGATTATCATATACCATTTCTGAAAGGTGACTTAAGTTTCATTTATGATTATCAGATGCATTTACAAAAAATAAGCTTTGCTTACATTCATGAAAAAAGTTTCATTTAGTTTTGTTACATGGATTAAATGTTATTTGCTTGGCTGACTTTCAGGCCTGATCTCCATTTTATTTTAACATCTCATATTAAAGAAATATCCCTTCAGGGGTGCCTGGGTGGCTCAGTCAGTTGAGCATCTGACTTCAGCTCAGGCCATGATCTCACAGTTCATGAGTTCAAGACTCGCATTGGGCTCTGTGATGACAGCTCAGAGTCCAGAGTCTGCTTCAAATTCTGTGTCTCCTTTTTTCTATTCCCCTCCTTTGCTCACGCTCTGTCTCTCTCTTTAAAAATAAATAAACATTAAAAAGAATAAAAAAAAGAAATGTCACTGAAGACTAGCCTACAATTTGAGTCTCAGTTATAAAGTTTACCATTCATTAACACTATATTTCAATCATTAAAATATGTAATAAAAAACTTTATTGGAAAATAGAAGAACATCCAGAGATTGAGTACAAGAGAATCATGTACTTTGCAACAGTGGAAATAAGCACCATAATTTTAGCAAAAATTGTAAGTCTCTCTCCAATTGGGTAGTTACTTGTAGTTCTACAAGTATTGCGGTTCAAGTATTGAGTAATACTTGTAGTTCTCAGGTGCAACACAGGCCACTGACAAGAACCCCTGGGACAAATTGAAAGGAGAAGTTGCAAGCTGCTCTGAAATGTCCAAAGGAGGTAAGTCTTAATGTCAGTATTTAAGTATTAAATTTCGTGTTACAGCCCCTGGGTAGTGTGTTAACCTTCTCACTCATTTGTTCATTTACCCAATGGTTTCTATCAATGATTTCCTTTAAGAAGACAAAAATGTATACTGTCAGGATTTCATGGTGTATGCCTGTATTAGAAATTCTGATAAGGGGAAAAAAAAAAACCAAAAAAGAAATTCTGATAAGGATAATCTGAGGCTCCATTGAATAAGACCCTAATGACTAAGTAATTGTTCTGTAGTATTATAATTAACTGATGAGCCCTGATAAATGCCATTTATTAGTCCACCATGACATTAAATTGATTTAATAGTGGGGGCAGAATTTGAAGATTGAAAATAGGAGATGGAGAAGGGCAGAAAGTTTGAATCATGACTTATGTTTTCAAATGTACTTTAATAGGAAAACCATTAACATCCTCATCAAACAAATCAAATAGACAAGAGATTCTTTAAGGTCATACACGTGATTGTTGTTTGGGGCCGTAGACATGGCCTCATCTTGTTTTGGCGAAGAACACATACGCTACTGAGCCCACTTAATAACCGGAGACTTCTCTGTTCACCTGTACACGGGCCAGAGTTTGACAGAGAGAAGTTGCCTGATTTCTAAATGTAAGGAACTAGCATGGCGGGAGGACACGGCATGACAGTGCGTAACAAAAATTGAAGAAATGGGAGTTATTGAAAACTTTGAAGACAAATTTTGAAGGATCCTTGTTTGTTATCTTTGGATAACTACCTTGTTGGCATGTAAATTGACTTCGTATTTGTTTTGTGTTGCTTAGAATGTCCTTTGTTCAAATTACAGGCTCCTGTGAGTACATTGCTTAGCTTGGCTTGTACCATGTTTATGCTAAAGGTCATATATGAGGAGTTTCTTTTTTTAATTTCTTCTCCACAGTCAGTTCCCCTCTTAATAATTTGCCCACTTCCCATTTCTCCTTAATGAATTCTAGCAGGCCAGTGAAGTGTGTGACAGTTTTGAGTGATCAAAACACAAGATTGATCACAGGACTATTTTAACTCTGGACAATGAAAATATTATCTTTATGGTTGTCCAAATATTGTCTGCCTTAAGTATCCATTTCTGGGCCCCACTCACTTTTTGAAATGGACTACTTAATTTTGTCTCGTGTCTCCATATAGAAGATTACGATTTGCAAGAACACTGTCAGAAAACTCAAGAACCTCCCCAGCAACAGTCTTCAATGTTTGTACTCATGTTGCTAGTCAGTCAACTTCTGGATCCTAGTCTAACACATTCCAGCCATAGTCTGCTGCTGTGTCATCAAACTGGGTTGAGGAATCTTCAGGTCTCATAAACATTTTAAGGGTTTCTTTGATTCAAGTTTATAGGTCCACCATGGGCTTTCTTTTCACTACCACTCTCATTTTCTGTATCTCTAGAGCTATAGTTACTGCTTCTGTTTCCAACATCACTCCACAGTTATTTTCAAGTTGGAAAGTCTTTTGTATATTTTGCATTAGAAAATAAAGATTGATTGTTTGCATCAAAGTCGTTGCTTTGTGTTTTTTAAAGCACAAGTTTCAGTGCTCATTCTGTCTCCTAGAATAATTATTTTTTTATTACCATAAGTCTCTGGTTGTCAAGAATATGAGTCTTGTAAAGAAATCAGAGGAAAAAAAGTCTGAAAGATTTGCTGAACATAAATGATAAGCATTGTGACATCTTTTACTGGCTCATTTTTTAACTTTCAATATGACTGTTTTAAATATTCATCTAGTCGTATATTGCCTACTATCATAGGCAATTTTATGTTTTGGAAGAGAAAAATGGGATTTTGTGGTTTTAAACTCATTAGGTCCACTTTCCCATATCAGATGGGAAGAGGTTTCTAAGAAAAGTGGGTAAGTCATTTCACACAGTAAGAAGAATTTTAGGATATGACATATCTCCATTTTATGTCACATAACACATTCCAATATTCCAAAGATGCTAATTTTGTTTACCATAAACAATTGGCGGCCAGTACTATCATATGAAAAGCATTCCATAGTTAAGGAATCTCCTTCTAACAAATATCACTAGTCTGTATATTAGTCAGTTAGCATGATTCTTACAGAAGTTTAGACCTAATTACTCACTTTCTTTCATTGTCGGTGTGCCCACGATAATGGAAGCTAAATGAGTTTCGGACCAATAAATTAACTCCTCTCTCATCTACAAAATTCAACTTGATCCTGAAAACGTAAGTATAGAACATAAGCAGGTAGTATTATCTACTGTATGACCACACATTATTCACCTTATTTTGACGGAATTTGAACAAAAGCCAGGCTTGCCACCAATGGCATTTTTTTCTTTTTTTTGTCTTTTTAATATACTATTTGGAAATTACCTCCAAAATGAGTGTCAAGGGCAGCTCATAGCTCTAATAGTGTGCCTTTATGATTATTAGTAATTTGCTCTAAAAATATCATTTATAAATTTTTCAAAAAAAATCTTAATGTTAGACTCTTACAGCAAGAGTCGAGTTCTCAATTACTAGAATCAAGAAAATAAGGTAAAATACTAAGTTTATGAAATCTACTTACAAGAGTAAAAACTGAAAAGAATTCAAAGAATTAATCTTCAAAGCAAGAGTATCCTTATTTCACTTATGTATTTTAAAATTATAGCTTCTATACAGGTCTACTTTTCTTGTCTATTTAGCACACAGTAGACATTCAATGAGTACCTGATGTCTAAATGACAGATGCATAAATTTGAAAACAGAAAAAGAAAAGTGTGATGAAAATATTTTGTTATTCACAATAATTGGAGAATAAACTCATTTCTAAATTGCTGATATATGATACACTGAAAGTCACAGAAAAGTGAATATAATAATACTTATAAATCTTAAAAGGCAAGTGGTCACAGAGTAGTATTAAATTCAAGGGGCCCAGTTTTCAAAGATTAATGAAATGATTCAATTTCTACACTTCTCTGACAACACCAAAGACTTTCTAGTTTTTATGATAGAATAATACTTAAAATTACCATCCTTAATGCACTAATTTCTTTACAGTTTTACCTTAGCAAAAGCCCAAATTTTAACCCCAAATTTATCCTTGAATGATTCCCTTTTTCTCTCACTGATTTTTCTTATTTTCTTGCAATAAAGTCTCTTAATTCTAGGAAGCAAGAATTAATTCTAGAAGCTGAGATGTGTAAGAAATCCATTGGGTAAATAGGAGGTGCTATTTAACTGAGAAAGGGATGAGAAAAGACAATTATACTAAAAATTCATATCCTGATATTGTGGCTCTATCTTACTTGAAATCTACAATGTTTGAAAATCAATTACGAAAATAGAAATGAGAAAATTCTAGGTTTGTCAAATAATTGAATAATGTAAAATCTTGATTCATAAAAAGGAAGGTTAAAAAACATATTAAAATAATCGGATTCGACTGTAAAGTTTAACCTAAGAAATATTTCACTTTTTTTAGAAAAATCAAAATGAGTTTTAGTTGATATTTACCTTATATAAAAAGGCTATAAGAATGTTTATGTGAAATATATTTTAATAACATTCAGCATGATCTGAAGTACAAACTCAACTTTGTTGGATTTTTAAATAAACGGTAGTGTTTCAGTCATACAAAGAAAAATAAAATGTAACATTTAAGGATCTTACATTATACTACATTTTATTTATCTATTAATAAATTCTTGTATCAGCAAAAAATGAAATTTAGCTCCATATATAGGAGTAAAACAAAGTTATATAAGAACAAAAAATTCTAGAAATTTCAGAAATTTTCTATGAGCATTAGGATAGTGATACTTATGAGTAAGAAATGTGGTAAATATTTTCAACTGATTCTCTTTCTGTAAAAATGCTGTGAGACTAACTCTAAAACTTTGGAGTAATTCTGTTTTATTTTTTTTAACATGCAAATAGATTATATATGCAGCAGAGAGTTCTTGGCATTTTTATACTTTTCGTACCAACAGCAGTGATATAATAATAAATTATTTGTCTGTGCATGTATGATCTTCAGCATGACATTTATGTGTACATAATAGCACATATCAAAATGTTTCAATTAATTTCCAGAAATGCTCTATAAAAATATTTTGATTTACCTTATGGAATCCCTTTTTAGTAAACTAGCCTTTACAAAATAAGTGTATATGCTATATGAGTTGGGAATGAGCAAAATCTGAGCTCTGACCTTGTATTTTACCCTAATGATATCTTTGATGGATCATTATTCTATTTTTCTACCTTTCAGTTTTATCTATTGCTAAAAGAAAAAGAGAAAATTATATCTAATATTCCTTCTAGGACCATGATTCTATACTTTTGCTTTATTTTCTTTTGTTTAAACAGAAGCTTTGGATTCCAGCTGGTGTTTGATGAGTTATTATTTATGGTCAATAAGTACCTGGAAATGTTTGGCAGTTGAAACTGAGCCTTCCTATTGCAAGCCAATAAATGTTAATGCTGAGATAAAAGCTTTTTATCATTAATATTGAAGATGACTAAATCTTGTTTTGTTTTGACAGTTTTAAAGGACACTTCATTATATGTACTTGTTCCTCTTGTTTATGCATTTTCTTAAAAGCTACTCAGGCATTCTCTTCTGGGCATGTTTATTCCCGTCTTATTCTACTTTTATAAAAACATCTATTACATAAATGTGCAAATTGTAACTCAGAATCAATGTATTCTCACCTGGGCATTGGGTATGTTAACTGCAGCAAAAACAGTTGGGTTCTAGAAATTTCCAGTTCAAAGGAAAATTTTAGAATGTTATATAATCCCAATTTTTCTAGAAAAAGAGCATGCTAAACACAACCAACAAACCAAGCAGCGCTCCTTTAACACATATTTAGGGTGTGACCTTAGCTCTAGGGCATTGAATGTGAGGATACATTAAGTAAAAGCCATTTATAGCTTAAAAAGAAAAAAAAAAAACTACCTGAGGTATATATATCTTCACTATCTCTTCAACTTAGACTGATCCAATGAGAAATAGAGTCTGGCTCTATAAGGGTCATCATTAGACATTCACTAATTAAAAATACACATTTGTCATTTTCTTGTTATTGTATCATGATTTGCTTTTGTGTTTTTTATTTACTAAAAAGAAAGTTAACTCAAAAACATGAGGTGGGAAATATTTAATTTAAAACATTTTTAACATTTATTCACTTCTTTGAAAGAGAGAACAGAGCGTGAGGGTGGGGGGAGCAGGGAGAAAGGGAGACAGAAATCAAATCAGGTTCCAGGTTCTGAGCTGTCAGCACAGAGCCCAACAGCAGGGCTCAGTCACAGGATCATGACCTGAGGCGAAGTCAGGCACTAAACCAGCTGAGCCACCCAGGCGCCCCTTAAATATTTAGATTTTAAAAAGGAAAGCAAAATTGTTCTTTTAAGAGAATGTCATTGAAAAATTGAAAGATACATTTAATTTCCAGACAGAAAAGATTTACTCTCAAGGAAAAAATTTTTAAATGTAGAGTAAAAGAAGTATGAAAAATTGAGTACTGCTACCTTTATCATTTCTTAATGGGTCCTAGACATGTCCTATTAAGTACAAATTGTTCCAAATTATTTACAGCTGATATTTGTGAAGCATAATTCTTTCCTTCTCATTTCATATGAGAGTCCTCTTATATACAAGACAGCATCTTCTTAGATGTAACTCTAGTGTGTGTGTGTGTGTGTGTGTGTGTGTGTGTGTGTGTGTCAAGTATTTTTAGAAGAGCCTAAAAAGATCTTTAAATCAGTTATATATAGATCTTTATTTTTATATTTATTATTTTTTAAATCTGATTTCTTTAAAGGCCCTGATTTAAAGAAGTAAGCTGCACCATTTCTCTGTACATCACTTTATTCTCAAATCACAGTAAAGCAAACCTAATTATCTCAAATTGTGTACAAGCTTTTATAAAAATAAAAAGCATCACAATAGTTTAGTTTATATTGTTAGCAGATGAGAAACAATCGATCTGATTACTCCTTGAATAGACCTGCAAGGCAATTTTCAAAAGAAAACTCTTCCTAAAAAGAAAACTAATTATCACTAAAGGAATTTAATTATTCCAATGTTAAACTCCCAGTTCTGACAGAAATGAAAATCTATTGAGAACATAAAAGCAAAAACATATTTTTAATATAATAAAAATAAACTTTAGAGAAAGCCTTATTTAGTGTCCCAGTCTGCACTGAAAATATGTTCCAATTCTTATTTTATTCTCTATTTATCAGGTAGTGAACTGCAATGTATTTTTGTTCTGTCATCATTTCTCTCGACTGCCACATGGTATTTTAATCTTTCTAAAAGAGGAAAAGCCAAAATCAAAACAGCCAACAAATGTTGAGAACTTGCAGGTGTACTATTCATCAAGAGAGGAGAAATATTAGAAATACTTATTAGAAGTCTGGGCCTACCATTCTTCCAGTTTCCCCCCCCCCCCAGTTCTCAATGTTCTTTGCAGATAAAATAAAACATCATCATAAACATTAAAAGATGCTATGCTTTGAAAATCCAAAACCTACACAGGAAAGTTATTTTCAGAAAGATTAATCTCATAATGTGATTAACTTTATAGATGCATATTTTGTACACGTTAAGCAGAAGACAAGTTGTTGTGTCCAATCATTTTCTAAGATAGTTTCCACAGTAGCCAGTCTTCTGTTAAGTTATTCTGTGGTGATAAACTAAACATTGTTTCCCAAAAGTCATCCGTGTTGGTTGTGGGATGGTTACCGGTCTGTTCCACATTTTCTTTTTCCATATCCCAAAATGAAGAAGTAGACACTATTGAGGGCATTCTATTCTTGTGTCAGAAAAAGGAAAAAAAAAAGGTAAAACAAGGAAATGAATTACAGTTCAAGCTTAGACGTGTACCTTCATTTCTACTCCCATTCCATTGGACACATGAAAACAAAGTTAAATGCAGTAATAAAAAACAGCTATTCTTCACAGGGATTGTCTATAAATAATTTAGAACAATAATAGAATCTATACATTCCACCCATTAGTTATTCATCTGACGTACAAAAGGAAACATAGGTGAAAATTGTGAAGAGACAGGTTTTCTCACAAAGCAGAGGTCTCTGCATCTTCTTCAATATGCAGGAAAAAACTGGTATTTATTAGGGAGGAGTGAATCATTTTAGCATGCTCAAATGGTCTTGGAGAATCTGATAATTCATGATCAAATGCATCAACCCACATGCCTCTTCCATAAATGAGGATCCCACTTTTCCCAAGTAGGGCCCTTAATTTGGCTTAGCAGATCTATAAAATTTGAGAACCCAACTTCCTCTGGAGTCTGTTCTTCTTATTCTCCATCTTGATCCACAGCTTTTTCCGCCCTCCAGCTGTAGGAGGTGCTTAGGCATTCATTCTTCACTGTAAATTGGTAATTAATCACTTTCAGCCTCTCATTTTTTCTCTCTAGAGCGTTGACTATCCTCAGCACTGTCATCTATTTTCATGGTTATTTTAATTACCGTGTTTCCTATCTTTCTCAAATGCTTGATATATTTTACCTGTAAGTGCATTCTGTTACGCTGGTCAACCCATTGCAGTTGTCATATTCCATCTCAGTGAAAGTTGTAACAGTTACTGTTACTATATGCCAGGAGATGACTGTATCCTACCTACCATCAGTAATAGGATCCATATGGTCAACCAGGACACTTGATCCAGATCCCAAATCCCACGTTAGAGTCTACCATCTCAGACCATGATTCACATTAACCACCATCTGTCAAATTCTCAGGAAGCAGACTCTATGCAGGAAATGAAGACAACTTCTTGGAAAAATCTTTCAAAATCACACCTTACAGGTAAGGCAGGAGGCAGGGTTGGTCAAAGTTAAGGTTGCACGATGATAGTCACAAAAAAGACCTCAGCCAATCCTATAGGCAGTTCTGGAATTAATGTGGCTTTTTAGAATTGTCCTGATTTCTGGTAAGTGGCCTTTGTGCTTCAGCATCAGTCAGCAATTATAAGCATGCTGCCAATGAGAAGGAAATATAAACTTGGGCAAAGTAGTTGAAATTTTTTGACTGCCAACATTCCCAGCGACTTGCTTCAGTCTTTGAGGATAGATCTGTGCAGCACACCTTTGAGGACAGATAGATTTGTAACTTCCATTACAGCATCCTTTCATTATAGACCTTTTGATGCGTGTGCAGTTGTATCAAATTATAGTTTTCATTTGTGCTTCCCAGATCACAAATGAATTGGAGAACTATTTCTTAAATTTTTTTTAATGTTTTTTACATATTTTTGAGAGACAGAGACAGCGCGAGCAGGGGAGGGTGAGAGAGAGAGAGGGAGACACAGAATCCAAAGACAGGCTCCAGGCTCTGAGCTAGCTGTCAGCACAGAGCCCGATGTGGAGCTCGAACCCACGAACCGTGAGATCATGATCTGAGCCAAAGTTGGATGCTTAACAGACTGAGCCACCCAGGCGACCCCTGGAGAACTATTTCAAGTATTCATTGGCCATATCTTCTTTACTAGTATTTAAGGCTTGTTCCCATTTATTACAGTATTATCAGTGTTTTCATATGCTGAGCAAGAGCTAGAGCAAGAGCTAGAGTTGGATAGATATGCCATTTGTCCAACAGATGTGTTATTGAAATGTTTTATCCTATTTAATGCATTGTATTTTCATTATTTAATGGTGTCTTGTGATAAACAGAATTTATATCAATATGGCCCGTGAATACATTTGTGAAGTTTTTGGTGAGAATAATTTTGCAATATGTTTTAAAATATATTTATCTATTTTATGGTGGGGAAGATGCTCTCCTATGTTTTCCTCCAAATGCTATATTTTTAACACATATATTTGAATCATCAATCTATCTGAAGTTGATTTTTCTGTACAGTGTGAGATATGAAAAAACATTTTTCCCATAAGGATATCATATTAACACAGAACCACTTATTGAAAAGATAAATGGGTGTTTTTAAAAGGTATGTTTATTTTCCTCAGTACTCTAGAGTGGAAGGAAATGGATAATGTACTAACGTTTCAATAAAAATTTAAACAACTATAGCACAATTAAGTAAGACTGAATGCCAAATATGATATCCAAGATAAAAACATAGAATTGCAGCATTTAGAGTTATATTAGCCAACCTCCCACTGATAAAATAAGCAAATGAGTAAATATCAAAGAGCAGCTTTGATACGTTAGCTTTTTTGCCTGATTAGCTTGTTAAGGTGTCCTTGATTTTAGTATAATTTCAAGTACTATATATCCGTGTCGTGCTGGGATGACATATAAGCATTTAAGGGAAATTGAAAAGTTTTTTGGACCCTTATTGAAAAGGACACATAAAGTAGGCATGAGTTTTGAACACTTGTGTATTAAAACCTTAATAGTTTACTAGTCATGAATGATTGATTAGCAATGAACTGATGAAGTAGCAACCAAAACAAGGGTCTGCCCAATACAGCATAAGCTATAAGCTACACATTACAGCCTTTCATCTAGGCATCTTTCATCTCCCTTTCCCTTTCATCTATTCTTACTTGCTTTCAATATACATTCTATGACAGGTTTATTTTATACAAAAGACCTGTGCAAATGTTTCACATCATCAAAAATAATGATTTGCATAATAAGTATATGCTGCTTCGGTGATTTTCTCCTAATTTAAACAGTTGCTAGCTTTTCCATTAATTTAGAGATATTATACATTTTAATTTTAAAATATTCTGAAATTCTTTGGAAAATACAACTTCTGGCAAAGTGATGGAGAGTAAGCGATTAAATACATATTTTGTAGATGTTCAAAAATAATGATAAACAATCTAAATATCCTACCCTACCCATTATGATCTTGTTTAGGTGACTTACTTTTCAGTCTCTTGCAATAAGACTTAAGGATGGTTCTGTGATTCCATCATGATCTACACGATGAGAAAAAAATGCTACTTTCTTATGAGCCTCCTCAAGTCTCTGTGAGCATTTTCCTTCATTTATAACTGCTTGGGTTTAAAAATCTAGGGATTAAAGTGCTGCAGGTAAGATTATATTCTTGCCCTTGATCTTTAATATTTCTTTTCTATCATCTTAACAAGTTGGAATTCCTACTTCTTAATAGTTACATTGAATTAAGGAATATGCAGATTTATTTAGCTCAAATAAAAACTGGCAAGGCCTAATAATGAATGCAGCATGTATCTAAAATTTATAAATATATATATATATTTATATTTACAGTTATTTGAAATATTCTATTGTATTGTGAACATGCGTATTCATACACTCAGGTCAAATGAGCCAATATCATTCATTTTCTTAGTACTAATCTTTTTTGGTCACTGGAGCAAAGCTTTGAAAATAACTGTGTAATGCCTAAAAGATTGACAAATTTTGCATAAATGAGCAATTTCATTTATATCTATTGATTGCATTTTCCAAATACGAAATTGTTAAATCACCTTTTGATTGAACCTTAACAATGATAAGCACATGTGGGGAAAATCTTCCATAGACATAGCGGACTAAACAACAAAAACTGTTTTAAATGTACTTTCATGTTTTGTTTTAAATGAGAATATCCTCAGATACTTCCCTGGGACAATGAATTCCAAGAGCTAGAGGCATCATCACTGTCACCCATATTGGAGTTGGATTCATTCAAATTCCTGACTAACTCTTAAACTATAGCCATCTGCCATGAAGTGAACTTAAGACTTGTCCTTCTAACTCTTTAAACCATTTTTCAGGATGACATAATGTGCCTAGTGACAATGTTTTCAAAGAATAATTATTTTGTTAAAATGGATAAGTAGTAATATGACCTTGAAGTGATCACTGTTGTCATTTTTCTTTAAAATTATATTTCAAATCCAAGATTAAAAATAAGAATGATAGGTATTTAATAAGATATACAATTTTTGTTAGAAAACTTATAATATTGCAATGTAAAAATAATAAAAAGCTAAGTATTATATAAATTTGAGCAGTAATATAACTGTTCAGCAATGTGGAATTATATTTTTTCAAAGGCATGGTAATAATAATTCTTATGCAGATCTTCCTCTTCTTACAATGAGGTTATGTCAATAAATTCATCAGAAGTAGAAAATATCATAGGTCATAAATGCATTTAATATACTAACTGATCGAACATCATAGCTTAGATAAGCTCACCTAAAACACCTTCAGAACACTTACAATAACCTATATTTGGGTAAAAATATCTAGCACAAAGCCTATTTTATAATAAATTGTCACATATCTCATATAATTTATTGAATACTGTCCTGAAAGTGGGTAAGAACAGTTGTCTTGGTACAGAAAGGCTCAGTATATTGGTTTTACATCTGGGGGCTGAGGGCCTTGGCTTGCCGCCACTTTCCAACATCATGAGAAGCTCATACCACATATCACTAGCCTGGGAGAAAATCAGAATTCAAAATCTGAGGTATGGTTTCTACTCAAAGCATATCTCTTTCACACCATTGTAAAGAGAAAAAACCTAAGTTCAGCCAGCATATGTCAGGGACCATCTGCAGTAACAAGTAAGCTGAAAACCGCCTTTAAAAATGAACTATAATGTTTCCAAAATGTTTTGAAATGCTTATGATAATATCAGGCTGTATATAAAGTGTTACATGAAAAATAGAAGTAGACTTTTATTTACCACATAAATTGAGGTCTATTTTGTATTCATTACAATGTTTTTTTTTTTTTTTTTTTTTTTACTTTTAATGATACAGCAGCACATACTATAAATTGGCGGGCTCCACTAGCATTCAGTACAACTTCTATTGCAGGGGAGCTAAATATCATAGTTTCTAGATTTTGTTCCAGCCTGGGATTCAAATGTTAACTTACATTCATCCTGTCAGATCTGCTTACACAGTACTTTGAGGTTGATCTGAATTGTGTGGGAAAAGAGGCAGGATCCATGGTTTTCATTGTATGCTATCAATCAACAATGAATGTTACCAATGTTGTTTTCAAAAAAACCAAAGGGGCCACTATTCTGAAATCATCAATTGTGGAACAGTTTTCTGACTCAACAGTTGTCTTCCTAATTTGACAGTTTCATAATAATGACAAACTCCTGTGCTCCTCAGAAAGTTAGGAGGCACTTTGCTGTTGATGTAGCCTCCTGTTAGTGGCAGAATCATCAGCAGTCCTGGTGGCCCAGTTCTATTATGAGATGTATCCCTGGAAGGCCAGCCTGGAGAAAGTGTCTTTTGTCTTCTGGATGACCATGAGCTCCCCGGGTTCCTTAACATATCACATTTGGCTTAAACTAGTTCAGATGTTGTGTGCAGTGAGGAACTCTCAACAGATATATGTGACATAATTTCTAGTCTACGTTTCTCCATTTACAAGGTGAGAGAGAAATATATATGCACATTACTACACAGTATAATATAAATATATAAATATGGGGAGTTGCTGAGCTTATATTTTAAGCAAAACTTTGACAGGACTAGAATTGTGTTTTAAATATTAACCCGAACAATAAAGCTTACACTGCCCACTCACTGAAAAATGCCGTAATCCTTTTAACCTGCTCCTATTTCCATGGTACTTTCAACTTAAAGTTGCCTATTATTATTATGTTTATGTTTTTGCCTCACTGGAATGTAAGCTCCCTGAGGCAAGATTCTTCTTCTTCTTCTTCCTCTTGGATCATTACTACCCCTCAGACACAGAATATATCTTCCCCACACTACGGAATGGATGAATTACTGAAGAAATGTTCAGAGTTTTTGGTTAGGTCCAGTTGCAAAAGGATATTATCTCTTGTTCACTTATGGTGAACACAGTCCCAAAGAGATTAGGAAAAAAAAAGCCCAGTTGTGTTTATTTAGTAAGTCATTGAGTGATGACTATCTTTGGTTATTAGTATCTCAGCTTTCCTGATGACATAGAATGATATCCAAAATGCTATTCAAAGGCACAGCCAAGGATCAGAGGTATTTTAATGCAAAAAAGGGTTCATTAGAAAATAATTTAGAGACACCTATGTGGCTCAGTAGGTTAAGCGCCCAACTCTTCATCTCGGCTCAGGTCAGCATCTCACAGTTCCTGGGTTCAACCCCGTGTCAGGCTCTGCTTTGATGGCGCAGAGCCTGCTGTGGTTATCTCGCCCTCTCTCTTCCCAGCCCCCACTCATGATTTTCCTTTTCTCCTTCTCTCTCTCCCTTTTTTCTTAACTTTTTTTTTTTTACATTTATTTATTTTTGAGAGACAGAGCATGAACAGGGGAGGGGCAGAGTGAGAAAAAAGACACAGACTCCAAAGGAGGCTCCAGGCTCTGAGCTACCTGTCAGCACACGGGGCTCGAACCCACAAACCATGAGATCATGACCTGAGCCGAAGCCGGAAGCTTAACTGACTGAGCCACCCAGGTGTGCCCCATCGCTCTCTCTCTTTCTCTCAAAATCAATAAACTTTAAACAAAAAATAATTTACAGCAAAGTTCTATTAAAGGGCTTCTACTAATACAGGTTATCTGTGTCTTTACCTTGTTTTTAAAATTTTTTTTAATATTTACTCATTTTTGAGAAAGAGAGAGACAGACACAGAATAGAGCTGGAAAGGGGCAGAGAGAGGGGGAGGCACAGAATGTGAAGCAGAGTCCAGGATCTGAACTGTCAGCAAAGGGCCCTACCGCGGTACTTGAACTCACCAACTGGGAGATTATGACCTTAGCCGAAGACATCCGCTCAAGACACTGAACCACCCAGGTGCCTGCATTACCTTGTTTTTTAAATTCTTGCTTCAGAGTACATGTTTACATGAATTTAATATGAATATGTAAGTCATGTTTAATCTATATTCTTATCTTCTGAAACATTTTTTTAAGAAAAAAGGTACAGAAATATGTCCATAAAAACAACAGCATCTGATCCTGTGCTTATCCTTGAACCGCCTCTGCCACAGAATAATGGCAACACTATCTTCATTACATAAACTAAGCTGCTCAAATGTCTCCAGATACTCCAGACATTTTGATGAACTCCTTTGAAGTAAGACAACCCAATTCGATGTATGTCCAGCCCTGCCTCCCATCCCCAGGGATCTCAGAGGCTTACTTATAACTATCCTTGATGTCTCTTGTTTTGATGTTATACTTTCCCCAAATTCTTCATTTCACCTGTCTTGTCTCCCTTGGCTGGCACAAACATTTTTACATTTCTAAGTTAGCTAACTTATATGAAACAAACTGTAAAGCAGTTCTCTGGATGCCTATAAAACACTAACGGACTCAGGGAATTTTTTTGTAGTAAAATGTCAATGGAGGCTTATGCTAATGGAAGACGTGTACAGAAGTGCAGAATGGTAAGCCACTAACATATCATGAGTCTGTTTTCTCAGAAGTGCTTTATGCCTCTGGAATTCCCTTATACAAAACACTTTACAAATTAACTTGCTCTTCAGGCAAAGTGCTTGCCTCCTTGATACTTTGGCCTTTTCAGACCACTCCTCCTTCCTCCTCCTTTTTGTCTTGGGATGTAGGCCTTTCCCTTTCTCTCTTGGGTTTCCCTCTGAAATTCAGAAATTCGTTCATTTTATCAGGATCATTGGTTTGCAACCCTGTATCGAGATCAAGGTCTAGATCTCCTCATCCAAAAGAAAATTAATGTTTTATGATCATGAAAAAGTCAACTATTTAAGTCTTCAAAGCATTTACTAGTGCTAAAGAACTAACAGAGGTTTTTCAGTCTTGTTCTTTCCTTGATATGAGCAAATGTTTAGTTCACGCTTTTTTCCTTCATCTCTATAAAGTGTAGTCTTCACTGTAGAGGAACTTCCATCCACAATCACCCACCTATCTAGCATAATCAGCTGTAGCTTTTAATTGTTTTGTTTTAAATAATAATGTGGAGGGGGAGGTTTCCATCTACATTTATACAACCCATGTACCATCACTGCATGGCATCAGCTTTAAAAAACACTTGAATAAAATCTCAGGAAGAAGTAAATTGCTTTCTGTAGCATGCCTATGTCAAGAATAGAAAAAAAAATAGAAAGTCTGAAATAAAATGAAAGAGAATTAAGTATTTTAAAATTCATTTTTGACCAATATTAAAAGGAATTTAATCATGGAAATACAACAAAGAACATTGTGTGGATCCCAGACTATTACTCATACTGGAGCGTGGTTCAAGTACATTTATGTATCTAATGCTCTGCCACAAAAATAATGGAGTACTCACAATCTCTCAGAATTGCTTTCAGTGCCCATTCCTGTTTCTTCACAGTGTCAGAATTATGAAATGAATCCTTGTAATACTTGGTCTCATTTTAAATCAGTAAAAAACACTATCTCGATCTTCAAGGTTTTATTTCAAATGTATTTTCATATGGAAATCACTCCATTCATTGAGATAATGTGACACCAAATTATAAGCAGTGTGCAGCTGTCACTCTTTGCCAGGCATTCTGAAATATAAATGAAAACTGACATGCCATTTATCTGACAATTCAATGTCAGCAGTAATGATATCATTGGGCTTTGTATATTACCAGTTTCAGGGAATATCTGAGTTAAAATGAAAAAAATAACTTTCGTGTATCAGAATAAAAGTGTACAACTGATAGTGTTGTTGGTGATATTTTAGTTTGCAATTGGGAAAACCTAAAGCCCTGGGAGTGCAAATGAACATGATACTGGAAGAAGAAAAATATTTTTCAAGTGAATAAAGTTCATGATAGTTACAATGTGAACACCACATTTCTAAAAACTATTAAACTTTTAAGTTAACTTCTCATACTTGTTTAATGTAGTAGAGCATATTGAGTATTATACACTATTTATATTATTCCACTTGATTATTTACAGCTCTCATCAATTTCATGGGAATGTTATATATTCTCATTTTACAAACTAAGAAACTGAATCTCAGGGCATTAAACAGCTTCTTTAGATTCTCCTGTCTCACAAATGTTAATTCTAAGACTAGAGTCTAGAACATGTCTTTTAGTTCAACGTTCTTATTTTGTATTTTGCTGCTTTTCCATTCTAATTTTGATTCTTAGTTCACAAATCTTTCATATAGGCTTCGAACCGCAAGTTAGTCTTTATTTTTACACAAAGTAAATAAATAGGAAAATTTCAATATCACAATTTCTAAAAACAGTGATTTTCTGTCATTGCACTTATTACTGCTTGTTTTGTGTGTTATTTCTTAAAGACAAACTTCAGAGATACAAGAAACTGTCTTTACTACCAGATCAACATCCTTTAGCAAAAGATCTAGATCACAGTAGGCATGTAATAAATGGTAAATTTGTCCAATAAAAGAATATTCCTAGATTAAAATCAGAGGTAATTAGAAGTTAATGGATTTTTTCTTTTTGCTAATCAGTCTTTTAGATCAATACACATGAATAAACATACAAAAAAGAATATGATTTTAAAAACAAAGTAAAAGTACTACATAGAAATTGAATTCAAATATAAAATAAAAAATACTTTCTATATCATGCTCTATATAATCAGATGCCTTAAAATTTTGTTATGAATTTTTAATATTTCTTTTTTTATAAAAATTGTTGATGTTTATCGTTTTTGGGGTAGAGAGAGAGAGTGAGAGAGAGATGGATGGAATGTGTGTGTGAGCAGGGGAGGGGAGAGAGAGAAGGAGACAGAATCTGAAGCAGGCTCCAGGCTCTGAGCTGTCAGCACAGAGCCAGACGTGGGGCTCAAGGCTTGTGGGTAGAGCTCAGGGGCATAGCATTTGACTGCAGATGTGGGGCTCATGAAAGGTGACATCATGACCTGAGTTGAGTTGGGTGCTTAATCAACTGAGCCACTCAGGTGCCCCAAGAATTTTTAATATTTCAAATGGAATGTACTTGGGGATTTACCACACTCCAGATCAGCTGCTTTTCAGTGCACAGTTCAGATCCACACTTTTAGAAATGTTTTTGGTTTTATTTATTTATTTTGAGAAAGACAGGGACAGCTCAAACATGGGTAGGGTAGAGAGGAAGAAAGAGAGAGAGAATCCCAAGCAGTCATGGGGCTCAACCCCAGGCACTGTGAAATCATGGCCTGAGCTAAAACCAACAGTTGGATGCTCAACCGACTAAGCCACCCAGGTGCCCCAGAAGAACCCAGCTTTCACTCAAAAGTTTCCTTGAGCAGATGTGACTATCTTAAGAGATAAAGTTGAAGAATAATTTTTTGTTCACAAAGTAAGACAGACACACAAAATTGCTGTAAAATTTTGTTAGATATAATTCCCATAAGCCAACTAGTAATTAAAAAAATACTTTCAACGTTACAAGAAACTTGTTTTAAGTGAGCCATAACACTCACTGTTATTACTCACTGTCTTTCTCGAAGACAAAGAAGTTACCTGAATAGAAGTCAGGTCAGAATACTATATTCTAAAAACCATTAAGAGAGGGAAACGGATGATACCTTTATTTTTATCAGCAATGTGAGAAAACTTCCTGGACAAAGCAACATAGAGGACTTAGCTTTGCCTTTGTTGGAAGAACTAAAAAGTGACAGTAAGTTACAAAAATTATTTATTATTATTATTACTATTACTATGTATGTGTCCACTTTATTGAACAAATACAATCCATGACATAAGTACCACAGAAGAAAAGATAAATAATATAGTCTCTGTTGTTTAGAAATTCACAAGCCATTATTTATTATTTATTGATTGATTGATTACATTGAAGTACACTTGACATATAAGGTTGGTTCCTTTTTGAGGGGCACAAAGACACCTATATTTCTATAACTCAGATCTGTTCAATCAGATAGTTGTTCTCCTATTACTTATTATATATTTGTAGTTAAATAGTTGACAAGTGCATATTTATATCCACAGAAGTTAACAGACATAAGAATAGTGGCTACCTTTGATGGGGTTGAGGAATAGATAGACTGATGAGTGGACTGAAAAAGGCTTCCAAGGTAGTTACTAGTAATTTCTATAACTTGATTAGGATAGTGACTGCACAGGTATGTCCACTCTCTATAATTATAACAAGTATGCACTTACCATTTGTGCTCTTTATGATATATATGTTAACCTTCAACAATAATATTTATCTGAAAAATCTTTAGGTAATCTTAAATTCAACAAAGAAGATAGTATGTCCATTGATATAAACTTGTAAAGGAGCAGTAACTTTTTGGAAAGAAAACAATGCAATAAAGAGCTTGTAGGGCATGGTGAATGATGGCAGTATATCGTCAAAGCCGCAGATTATAAAGGATGATACAGGAGAGGAGATTGGAACATAATGATTGAGCATCTTGTAGGATGCTCTAAGCTCCTTGACTTTATCCAATAAGAATAAAGATTCAGAAGCTTAAGACTATTTTGTCCAAGTAAAGGGAAGTCAAATTAAAAAAAAAATACTGTTGACTGACAAAGTAATTTCATATATAGAATATAGCTGATCAATTATTCAAAACATTACTAATTATTTTAGTGTTTTCCCATAAAGTCTAATTTCAATATGTTGATATTAAAGCTGAAAGTCCTAATATTGGTTGCAAATGTTTTTTTAAAAAAATGAAACTATCACTACTGAGTAATGATGCATTATTAAGTTGTTGAGAATTTTAAAAAATTTGAAGCTGTTTATCTCCATTTCTGTTATTGCAACAATATGTACAGAAATATATTAAAATCTTTGAACTGCCCACAAAAATTTTTCTCTGCAAAGAAATGAGAAATATTAATTCACATTCTATAGTTTTAATTTTTTTTAATGTTTTTATTTACTTTTGAGAGAGAAAGGGACAGCGTGAGCAGAGGAGGGTCAGAGAGAGAGGGAGACACAGAATCCAAAGAAAGGCTCTAGGCTCTGAGTTAGCTGTCAGCACAGAGCCTGATGCAGGGCTTGAACCCATGAACCATGAGATCGTGACCTGAGCCAAAGCCAGAGGCTCAACCAACTGAGCCACCCAGATGTCCCACATTCTATAGTTTTAAAAATGGGGACTAAAAGGTGATACAAATTTATTGGCTATACTTCAAATATGTCTCTATCATAACTGTTACAAGCTGACCCAACTCATTTGTTTTACTACAATAACCTAGCTGGTCTCCTCTATTATATACCTGCTTTTCAGCTTACTCTGAATATAGATCCTGTTTTAATGATCCTGCTTAAATTTATAATAAATACCACTACTTTACTCAAAACCTCAAATTGCATCCCATCTCATTTATAGTAAATTTCAAAGCTGTCATTATTAGCTTATGCTGGAAACCATTTTCTGAACTCACTAAAGTTGAGAAAAACTCCTTGTGAGGTAAGGTGGGTTTGCAAGGCCTCCCACTGTCTGAAGGTGACAGATGTCTACCTCTCACTCAATTATTTTTGCTATAGCACCAACCCCCAAGGCGCCTGACTGACTGGTATCAGGAGTGACTTGTCTCCTTATTCTGGCCCTGAAATGCTGATTGCACCTTGTGAAGGAACTTATAGGAATTCCTTCTTTTGTGTTTATGGGAGCAAATATTATATTACATTTCCTGAGAAACCTGTATTTCTTCCCCTCAAGAAAACAGACTATTGACCCCTGCTCACAAAGAACTAACTTTTGCCTTTGCTATGCTAAAAACATTGCCTTGTATTTGAATGCTAAAGATCCCTTCCTTCCCCATATTAAGCATCTAAGTCACTTACATCAATCACTATCGATAAAGATTATGCATGAGTCTTTTACCAATCTATGTTCTGGGAATTTTTTTTTAATTAAAAATTTTTTTTTATTATTTATTTTTGAGAGGCAGAGAGAGACAGTGCGAGCAGAGGGAGGTCAGAGAGAGAGGGAGACACAGAATTCGAAGCAGGCTTCAGGCTCTGAGCTAGCTGTCAGCACAGAGCCTGATGTGGGGCTTGAATCACAAACCATGAGATCTGACCTGAGCCCAAGTTGGACGCTTAACCGACTGAGCCTTGCAGGTGCCCCTGGGAAAGTTTTATATACCAAAGAAATTGCCGTCAGAAATCATTGTCTAAGGCAATTGCCACTTCTGTTTTGTACCCCACATATTTTTTTCAATAAATAAAGCTGGCTCTCTGGTCAGTGCAGAGATTCCTGCCTGAAGAGCAGAGATGCCTGTCTGGTGATCAGAAAGAAATCTGAAGCTCTCTCATTCCCTTTCACCAACATCGTCCATCCTTCAGGAAGCCTGGACCTGTTGAAGCTGGACTCCGGCAAGCTTAGCTCTTTGATCTTATCTCATTGCTTTCTCCATCATTCTAACTGATTCAATCATACAGATTTCTTCCTTTTCCTGAAATAAGCCTTAATAGCAGAACCTTTAATTTTGCTGTTTCTTCTCTCTGAAATTTCAAGTTTGGCTTCCCCAAGACCCGCAGAATGACACCTGTGTTCAAAGTCAGGTTTATTATTAGCTTGCCAGAAGAACACACACCATGGGAAACCCTGGGGCATCTTATTAAGAGGCAGATGGGAGTGTCTTCCTATAGCCTTTGAACTTGTTTTGAGTCATTCTGAGGGACAATTTAAGAAAAGTAAATTGTTCTTAAATGGATCCTTTCAGGAAAATGAGGTAATTCATAACTTAATTAACACATTTGCCATAGAAAATGGAAAGCACAACATAGGGCTAGACTTGTCCTTGGTAAAGAAACGGTAGTTATTTATAACAGAAAAAAGAGAGAGAGAGAAATGCGTATTTAATTTAGTAATCACTGAATGCCCTGAACTGGTCCTTGTTTATCATGGGCTTTATCTATTGCTGATACTAATAACCTTACCTGATTTTGTGGATATTGTGTGAAGATTGTTTATGTGTACTTGAGAATAGGATAACCTAGTCTTATTCTTAGCTGTCACTTGACAGAATTACCTTCCAGGGAGTTTATCTCCCTTCCTTCATTCCTCCTTCTGTTTTTTCCTTTTAAATGATAATAACTCTTTTCTAGCCATCAACTTGAATAATATAATTAAAGTTACTGTAATAAAACACTATGGACTTTTTTCTCTTAAAAACAAAATTCAAAATAATGGGAGATGTAACCTGCCATGGTAGATTATAATCATTCAGAAATTAATATGACCTTTATTCGTTATTACTAATAGAATCAATCGGGACTGAATAGCACTATACTCTAAATAACATTGTAATCTTGAAATGCAAATATTCTATCAAACTAATCCCTGGAAAGTCATGAGAGAATATGTTTGACTTGAGACATTTTATGCTTTTTACATGCTCATGAATTCACAGATCAATACAAATAGGGCTATTACACAAAACATAAAAAGCACTTAATGTGAAAAGATAAATCTTTTCTAGATTTCAGTGTTCCTGCAAAGTCCTGTCCTCCTAAGCCATGGAAATTGATATGCTGTGAAGATGGACAATGTTTGGTTTTACTTTCCCCAGAAACGTTTGCTTTTTACATGACATCGGTGTTAGATGTGCAGCCATTTGTCTCTCATTATTCCCTCCAAAGGATAATAAACCTTCTTTTATCTCCCCAACAACTACATGGCTGCATCCTGAGTTAAGAGAAAGAGTGACTCAGCAGTCCTTAGCCTCCAGAAATTTAGAGTTATTTTCCTTTGTGTTTCAGTTTCAAAAGGGATAAAACCTTGGGTTGTAAACTCAAGACACTTACCTTATCTTCCCCCTAGAGAGATTTATTTAAATTTCAAAAGATAAAGATCCAGATTTCTTACCCCTCTTTTGCAGAGGAGAGATTTTCTTTATATGGAGGAGATTAGAATTATTTCCCTTTCTTAGGTGGGGTGTGAGGGCAGCTGTGTTTCCTCTAAACAAGCACAAAAATTCATACTCCTGGATCCCTCTCCTACAGAACAATTTTGTAACTGTAAGCTTATTCACGTGTCTTTCATCACTTTGTGGCAGGTGCTATGCATAGAGCGATCCATGTTGCGATGGTACACTGCCCACTGTTACTGCTGGGAGTGAATAAAATCTGATCTCTGGCCAGGAGACTTGGTCCTTCTGCTAGTATCTATCTATACCTACATCTGTATTCACCTTCATATCTGTATCTGTAGCTGTAATTTTATCTGTACCTATGTTTATATAAATATATAACTGCATGTACTACGTCATCTCAGATCCTTAGCAGCATGTGACTTAAAACCAAGAATAAGATATAATTCAGCCTAAAATTTAATAGTTATCCTATTTCAGTTATCAAAATATTTCACTAGTTCCCTTAGGTATAGAGTAGATTTTGGGGTGCCTCTGAAGTGCTGAATACAATAGGGTCTTATTAAAATATTCATAAATTAATGCAGTTGTTGTATAAACATGCTGGTAGAAAAATTTTTAGATATTATTTTTATATCAAAGTTAAGTGGTTCTCATTTTGGAATCAAAAATGTGAGGAAATAAATATGTGATTCAAAATACAATAACATTTTGCAATATATTTATTGATGTGTTCACAATTTCAGTGAGCAACCATTTAATTTTTGTTTTAGCACCCCTTTCTATTCTTTTTTTAACTTTTCAAAACTTTAAAGTTCATAATACTTTCATGAACTCATAATACGTATTATTGGCATAAGTATACAAGGTCACATCATTGTACTCTTAAGAGAATAAAATAAATCCCCCATTTTCTATAAAAACATGTTTTAAATCTCCTAATAATTAGATGTACATATATATATATCTATGTGTGTATATATATATATATGTGTGTGTGTGTGTGTAAAAATGAAGGTATCTTAAATGCATAAATTCTAAATTTTAATGTTAACTCATCAAAACTTAAAAAAGTAGCATACAATTAGTTTCTACATGATTAATCAATAGAGGAGACAGGAAGATGGTAGTGATGTAGAAAGACCCTAGACTTGCCTCATCTCACAAATGCAACTAAGTAACTATAAAATCATCTTAAATACCTCAGAAATTGACCTGAACATTGACAGAACAAACTCCACAACTAAAGGTAGAGAAGAGGCTACACAGAAGAAGACATAACAGGCTTGTCTAACACATAGAAGGCAGAGACTTAGACTGAGGAATTTATCCCTAATAGAAGAAAAGATAAGGGGATGGTTAGAGATCTAAGTGAAACAGATATAAGTAACATGACTGATAGAGAATTTAAAGTAATAATCACAGGATACTCAGTAGGCTTGAGGAAATAATAAAAGATATCAGTGAGACCCTTATCACAGAGATAAAAGAGTAACAAAAGAATCGATTAGAGATGAAGAGTGCAAAAAATTAGATTGGAAACAGGCTTGATGCAAGCTGCTTGAAAAAGCATAAGAATGAATTAGTGACCTAGAAAATAAAGTAATGGAAATTAATGAACCTGAAAAAAAGAGAAAAAGAGAAATTCTCCAATACAAGGACAAACTTAGGAAACTCAGTAACTCCTTTAAACATACTAACATTAGTATTATAGGAGTCCCAGAAGAAGAAGAGAGAGAAAAGGAAGCAGAATATTTATTTCAAGAAATAATAGCAGAAAACTTCCTTATTCTGAGAAAGAAAAGATATTCAGATTTAGGAGGCACAGAGCACTACCTTCAAAATCAACAAAAGCAGACCAACACAAAGGCATACTTGGCTATTACATTTGCAAAATATAGTGATAAAGAAAAAAATCTTAAAGCAGCAAGACAAAAGAAAACCTTAACTTACAAGAGAAAAACCATAAGGCCAGCTAGAGATTTTTCAACAGAAACTTGGCAATTTAAAAGGAGTGACATGATTATTCAAACCGTTGAATGGAAAAAAATCTGCAGCCATGAATGTTGTGTCCAGCAAAGTTATCACTCAGAATAGAAGGAGAGATAAAGAGTTTCCCAGATAAACAAGAAATAAAGGAGTTCACGATCACTAAACCAGCCCTGCAAGAAATATTTAAGGGAACTCTCTGAGTGCAAAGGAAAAAAACAAAAGTGAGAAAGACAAGAAAGTATCAAAGAAAATCTCTAGAAACCAGGACAAAACAAGTAATAAAATGGTAAAAGAAATATATATCTATCAATATTTGAATTTAAGTGGACTAAATGCTCTAATAAAAAATATGGCATCAGAGTGGATAAAAAAAAACAACACCAAACTATATGTTGCATATAAGAGACTCATTTTAGACCTAAAGACACCTGCAGATTGAAAATGAGGGAATGGAGAAACATTTATCACACAAATGGATGCCAAAAGAAAGTTGGAGTAGCAATCCTTAAATTCTTACATTAAGTAATACATTAAGCAATACTTAAGTAGACAAGGATTATAACGAGACAAAAAGAGGCACTATATTATCATGAAGGGGATAATCAACCAAGGAAATATAGCAATTCTAAGTATTTATGCACCCAACAAGAAAGCATCCAGTTACATAAAAGAATTAATAACAAACATAAAGGAACTCATTGATAATAATATAATAATAGTAGAGAACTTTAATATCCACTTACATCAATGGACAGGTCACCTAAACAGAAAATCAACAAGGAAACAGTGTCTTTGAATGACACTCTGGACTAGATGGATTTAACAGATATATTCAAAATATTTCATCTTAAAGCAGCAGAATACATCTTCTTGTCAGGTACACTGACAACATTCTCCAGGACACATAACATATTAGGTCACAAAACAAGCCTCAGAAAATACAAAAAGATTGAGTCATTACCATATACTTTTTCTGACTACAACATTATGAAACAAGCAATCAACAAAAGAAAATGAATCTGAAAAGACCACAAATACATGAAGGTTAAACAATATGCTACTGAACAATGAAGGAGTCTGCCAGAAAATCAAAAAAGAAATAAAAATACATGGAAACAAATAGAAATGAAAACACAACAATCCAAAAACCTATGGGATGCAGCAAACATAGTCTCAAGAGGGAAGTACCTAGCAATACAGGTATACCTCAAGAAGCAAGAAAAATCTCGAATATACAAACTAATTTTATACCTACATGAGCTAGAAAAGACCAAAAAAAAAAAAAAAAAAAAAAAAAAAAAGGAGCCTAAAGTCAGCCGAAGGAAAGAAATAATAAATATTGGAGCAGAAACAAATGATACAGAAAAAAAAAAAAAGAACAGGTCAATGAAACCAGGACCTCATTCTTTGATGAAATTAATAAAATTGATAACCCCCTAGCCAAATTTATCAAAAAGAACAGAGAAAATACCCAATTAAGTAAAATCACAAATAAGAGAACAGAAATAACAACAAACCCACAAAAATACAAACAATTATAAGAAAATATTATTAAAAAATTATAAGTCAACAAATTGGACAACCTCAGAAGAAATGGATAGGTTTTTAGAAACATAGCTCACCAAAAGTGAAACAGAACCGGAGTGCCTGGCTGACTCGGTAGAGCATGAGACTCTTGATCTTGTGGTCATGAGTTCGAGTTCCAGTGGGACATAGAGATTTAAAGAAATAAACCAAACAAAAAATTGAAACAGAAAGAAATAGAAAAATTGAACACATTGATCACCTGCAAAGAAATTGAATCAGTAATCAAAATATCCTCAATGGATAAGTATCTTCAATTGGCAAAAACTGTCAACCCTTCCCACTATTATTTAACGTAGTAATGGAAGTCCTAGCATCAGCCATTAGATAACACAAAGAAATAAAAGGCATCTAAATTGGCAAGGAAGAAGCAAAACTTTCACTATTTGCAGATGACATGATACTACATATAAAAAAGTCAAAAGACACTACCCAAAAACTGTTAGAAACAATACATGAATTTCATAAAGTCACAGGGTACAAAATCAATGTACAGTAGTCTGTTGCATTTCTATACACTTCTGTTGCATTTCTATATGCCAGTAATAAACAGTAGAAAAAGAACTTAAGGAATCAATCCCACCTACAATTTACCAAAAATAATAAGATACCTAGGAATAAACCTAACCAAAGAAATAAAAGACCTGTACTCTGAAAACTGTAACACTGATGAAAGAAATTGAAAATGACATGAAGAAACAAAAAGACATTCCATACTCACTGATTGGAAGAACTAATATTGTCAAAATGTCGATGCTACCCAATGCAGTCCACATATTCAGTGCAAGCCCTATGAAAATACCACCAGAATTTTTCAGTTAGAATAAACAATTCTAAAATTTGTATGAAATTACAAAACTCTAAATAGCCATAGCAACCTTGAAAAAAGCAAAGCGAAGTTGGAGGCATCACAATTTCAGACTTCAAGTCATATAACAAAGCTGTAGAGATCAAGACAGTATAGTACTGGCACAGAAAATAGACACATGGTTAGTCAGTTAAAGATCTGACTCTTGATTTCAGCTCCTCTCATGGTCTCACAGTTTGTGAGTTTCAAGCCCCATGTCAGGCTCTGCACTGAGAGTGTGGGCCTGTTTGGGATTCTTTCTTTCCCCCTCTCTCTCTTCCCCTCTTATGCTCACATATGCACATGTCCTCTCTCTCTCGTTCAAAGTAAATAAACATGAAAAAAAATTTAAATAGACACATAAATTAATAGAATAAAAAATCCAGAAATGAACCAACAACTGTATGACCAATTAGTTTTCAACAAAGCAGTAAAGAATATACAATAGAAAAAAGACAGTCTCTTCAACAAATGGTGTTGAGAAAATGGGATGGAAGGCAACATACAAAAGTATGACTAGACTATTTTATTATACCATATACAAAAATAAATTTAAAATGGTTTAAAACTTAAGTGTGAGACATAAAACCATAAAAATCCTAAAGAAAGAACACAGACAATAACTTCTTTGACATCAACTGTGGCAACTTCCTTCTAGATATGTCTCCTGAGGAAGGGAAACAAAAGTAAAAGTAAACTACTGGGATTACATGAAAATAAAATCTTCTGCATAGTGGAGGGAAGAATCAACAAAACGAAAAGGCTACCTACAGAATGGGAGAAGATATTTGCAAATGACATATCCAATAAATAGTATTCAAAATATGTAAAGAACTTATAAAATTCAACACCCAGGGGTGCCTGGGTGGCAATGTGCATTAGGTTTCCTACTTTTGATTTCAGCTTAGGTCATGATCTCACAGTTTGTAAGGTAGAGCCCCGTATCGGACTATGTCTGACAGTGTGGAGCCTGCTTTGGATTCTCTCTTTCATCCACTCTCTCTGCTCCTCTTCTGCTCATGCACACAGCACACACTCTCTCTCTCTTTCTCTCTCTCAAAATAAACTTAAGAAAATAACATCCAAAAAATGAATAATCCAGTTTGAAAAATGGGAAGACGACATGAAGAGACAGTTTTCCAAAGAAGATGTACAGATGGCCACCAAACACAAGAAAAGATGCTTGATATCACTGATCATCAGGGAAATGCAACTCAAAATTACAATGAGATTCCCACCTCACACCTGCCAGGTTGGCTAAATTCAATAACACAAGAAAGAACAGATGTTGGTGAGGATGTGGTGAAAGGGGGGGACCTCTTTTCTTTTTTTTCTTTTTCCCACTGTTTGTGGAAATCAAACTGGTACAATTACTCCAGACAACAGTGTAGAGGTTACTAAAAAGTTAAAAATAGAACTACCCAATGATCTAGCAGTTGTACTATTAGGTATTTATCCAAAGAATACAAAAATCCTAATTCAAAGAGATACATGCACCCTGATGTTTATAACAGGATTATCTTCAATAGATAAATTATGAAAAGAGCCCAAGTGTCCATTGACTGATGAACAGATAATGAAAAGGGGGTATGTATATACAATGGAATATTAACTCAGCCTTTGAAAAGAAAGAAATCTTGCCATTTGCAATGACATGGAGGAAGCTAGAGAGGATAATGCTAAGTGAAATAAGTCAGTCAAAGAACAACAAATACCCGATGTTTTCACTCATATGCAGAAACAAACAAGAAACAAACACACAAGCATTGAGGGCGAGAAAAAGAGGGCCAAACCAAGAAACAGACTCTTAACAAGCTGATGGTTATCAGAAGAAAGGTAGATGGAGTTTAAATAGGTGCTGGGGATTATGCAGAGCATTTCTGATGAGTGCCAGGTGATGCATGAAAGATTTGAATCACTATATTGTACAGCTGAAACAATATTACACTATATGTTAACTAACTGGAATTTAAATAAAAACTTCAAGGGGCTCATGGGGGTCTCTGTCAGTTGAGTGCTGGGTCAGGTTCAAGCCCAGTGTTGAGCTTTGTGCTGACCGAGTCTGTGTCTCCCTCTCTCTCTTTGCTCCTCCCCTGCTCTTTCTCTCTCTCCTGCTCTCAAAAATAAATAAACATTAAAAAATAAGAAAAAAACTTCAAAAAATAAAAAATAATAAATATAATGATTTATACATGTTTAATTTCTTAATGAAGGTCAGACTTCATTTTACTCAGAGTGGGCTTTTGATATGTAGGAATAAACGTAACATACTTCATGAACTGAAAAAAGTGTTATAATATCGTTCCACATGTTGTATAAAAATAAAGAACAAAGATGATTACTGGATATTGACATTTATAATTTCATTTTATCAGAGCAGAAAAGCACATTTTAATGTTATATGAAAATTATTCACCTTCAAAACAATCCTTTCTACCATAATATTTTAAATACAGTACTTTCTGTAAGATTCAAAGTGTTTTAAAAACTCAGCTAATGCACATTTTCTAAATCTCTTGGTTGTTTGATTGTTTTTGGTTTCAAGATGTACCAGTATTTTTTATTCTTACTTAACCAAATATGAAATAATCATCCTATTGTATGTTTATAGGATTAGTCTTTTACACTGAAAATAGCATAAATAGGCTAATTGTATAAAAGCACAAAAATTAACACCTACAACTGTCACTTCCTTCTGCTAAGGTAAGCATTGTTAAAAAGACATACATTCAGTTTTAATTCATCTTTTGGAGTTGCATGAATGTGGAAATCATTATTGACATATTTTGCTCTTCAAAACTCTCATGGCATGAAAAGTATGTCTTTAAATAAATAGTGATACATTTTATAATAGGAAATAAAGTAGATTGGACAAATGACTATGATTTTATCAGTTGATAAATTTCTTAATTTAGAATTGCAAGCAGGAATGTGTGTTGATTAGATAATCTAAAAAACAAACAAAAACTCCTTCTTGAATAGACAATGATAACATGATTTGCTTCTCAACATCTTCATATATTGAATTATTAATAATGTGATGGATAATTACAAATTCTTACAAAATAAAATACATTCAGCATTTCAGATATAGTTTATAACACTTACTGATTGGATTTTATTTGAGGGATAATTTCAGATCCATTTGATCTATACTGGTAAAATACTATTACAGTTTAGATAAATATAAGGTAAAGAGCCAATTAAAAGGACAATAATGAAACTGCCAGAGGGAAGGTCAGTGAGGAATGGATGAAATAAAGGAGATTAAGACTATACTTATTTGGGGGCACCTGGGTGGCCCAGTTGGTTGGTTAAGCATCTGACTTCGGCTCAGGTCATGATCTCACAGTTCGTGGGTTCAAGCCCCACATTGGGATCTGTGCTGACAGCTAGCTCAGAGTCTGGAGCCTGTCTTCAGATCCTGTGACTCCCTCTCTCTCGGACCCTCCCCTGCCTATGCTGTCTCTCTCAAAAATAAATAAAAAATGTTTTTAAATGTTTAAAAAGACTACACTTATTTTGATGAACACTGAGAAACTCATAGAATTGTTGAATTAAAAAAGGAAAAGGAGATGCAATTATGTAACTGGAGAAGCCAAGGATGAAATGGTGTTTCATTGGAATGAGAAGTGTGAGTACAAACTTCAACTTTCTAAAGAAATCTGATTGCCATGCAGCACAGCTTCAATGATGGCGCCTCAAGCAGTTTTCTTACAAACTGATGATTATTCTCCCTGGGGCTGACCCCACCATCTTTCATTGACTCCAGGCTCATAATGAGAATTAGTGTCCAATAAATCCCAGATAGAGAAGTGAAAAGACAATCCTCAGAGGAGATAACCTATACACTGAATGTGTTACTGCCCTATTGGCAGAATGTGTTCTTATCTCTATTGTCAGACATTGGGAAGTATATATAGATAGGCATGGATCTTAAAGGTGCCAAAGGCAAGCAAAATAGAAGTCCTGATTGTGTCAGATACATTGACTTGGATGATATCAACAGATAAGCAATTTAAATATTTTAACTCAACCATCAGGGACTAGTTTATGGGCTCTATTAAATAGGCTATTGATACTTGTATTCAGTGACTGCCTATATATTTTTTTAACTTTTAAATATTTTTTTGAGAGAGAGAGAGAGTAAGCATGGGAAGGTCAGAGAGAGAGGGAGACCGAGGTCCAACGCAGGCTCCGTGCTGACAACAGAGAGCCCGATGCAGGGCTTGAATTCATGAACTGTGAGATCATGACCTGAGCCACAGTCATACACTTAACCAACTGAGCCACTAGGGCGCCCCTGCCTCCAGTTTTTGATATGGAAATGTCTGAACCTCCCAGCCTTATTGTAGGAAATAAGGTCTAAAGAATGAAGGCACAAGGGATATGAGGATAATGAATTTGGCCACTCTGTTACCGATCATAGCATGGTTGTTCATGAGGAAATAGGTACACACAAATTATGGAATATGTTATAATGTCCATATTCTAAAATAACTCAATTGATCTGTATCCTTTAAAGATAATCAATGTCAAAAAAAGAAAGATTAAAAATTCTTTCAGATTAAAGGACGTTGAAGATACTTAACAAATAAATGCAATGTGTGATTCTGGTATTGGATTCAGGCTCCCCCCCCCCCCCAAAAAAAAACCACTACTGGGAAAACTAGTGAAACTTAAGTATGGACTGTACATTAAATAACAACATTGTATTAATAGCAAATATCCTGAATTTGAAAATTTCATGCTGGTTGCCCTAGAGAAGACTCTTGTTCTTAAGAAATATATGGTTTAAAAACTTATGATAACTGCAATTTACTCTTAAGTAGTTCAGTAAAGGTCATAGCACCAGAACCTCCCTCCTGGTTTCCTCTGTTGAAGTGCCCTGCATGGGTCAAAGGGATAACCTGATACGTTTCTCCATCCTCCCAAATCTCTTATTTTCATTTTTCAGTGTTATGCTGTTCTGGGGCATGGAGAGTCTACAAGTATTATGTGAATTATTGGATATTGTCTTTGAAATGACCCTACACCCTGGAGATCTGAAACCACATGATACTCCTTTGACCTAGTAAGGACTTATGAGGTTAGTATTAAATGGAGATTTTGCCCAAATGATCAGTGGGTTAGTGCACTGTGGAATCTTGATATTCATCTCCCCAGTTCCAGAATATATAGGGGGAATAAATACAATTAGGAACTAACTGGTAGATAGCCTACGCTGATTGCCTGGTCCATGAATTTAGAGATAATATTGTAAAAAGACCCATCTGGAAGTCCTGACAAACTCCTCTCATCCTACAAAGACAGTAAACAATAATGAATGATACAATCCTTGGAATGTTCCAGAGATTGGTGCTGCCATCAGACACTCAAAAGTTGTAAAGGTGATAATTCCTACCACATATATGTAGCACTAATTGGTTAGTGCAATATCCAGATTGTGGAGAAGGATTATAGATGATTGCAAATTCAGTCTAATTCTGTCACTGGTTACTGGCTGATTACAACTGCATTCCTGGATTTGTTATCATTCCTGCAAGAAGTCATTGTAGCTCCTTATATGTACATGAAATTACCGGCCTAGCAAGTGTTTCGTTTTCCCTACTTACCAGTAAACATCGTAAATTTCAAGCATACCGTTTTACCCAGTTTGGATATTTGAGAAGGTTTATCAGGCCCCACAGTGTATATTTAAGTGAAGCTTTTATCTAAAGGCAATCAGCGGAGAACAGGGAAAGAAAAAGAATGCATGTAAGCAACAAGTGTTCAAGAGAAACATCTAAATAACCTGAACTCCTCATAGCTCTCTTTGTGCTCAGCTGGGCTGAGTATCTGACTGGAATCCCCATGTCTGCTAGCTATATGGGCTTTGAAAGAGTTCCAAGGACTTACTGGGAGACCTGTAGAAGTCTCCTTGGTCAATAACTAAGACATGCTTGTGAAACCAGTTGGGCCAGGTATGAACCATTGGTTTGTACAGGACATTCATTCATTCATCCCCTCAACCTAAGGCTAACCCAATGAAGATAGTAAACCTCAGCATTTGGTTTTTGGCTGCCTACCCTTGTACCTTGTCGTTTGTAAGACTCTCTCTTTTCTAATAAACTGCTGTATTTGTTTGCTAAGATATAAATTAGCCATATATGCTCATAGTTGATATCTTTCCCAAAGTTATTTATGTATTCCTTGGCATTTAAATAATCATCTTAATGATGATAATTCTCAAGTTTGCATATAAAGTCTACTTTTCTGAGTCCCAAGCTCTTACATACTGCTGCTTACTGTCTACCCCCACTAAATATCCAGAAACCACTTAAAACTTGATATTTTCATAACAGCTTTAATTATCAACACTTAAATTATCCCTCTATTTCTCTTATAATGAATAGCACTGAACACACAAGCCCATATCATAAACCTGTCTCTAATCATCAGTTTCTTATTTTTTAATGCTCCCCCTCTTTATATGTATACAGTACCTCTCTCTTTAAGACCATTAAGCATGCATCATACAATATTATGACTGTACCCTTTCCTCCACTGAAGTGTAAACTCCATAATGTCAGGGCCCATGTCTGTATTTTTCACTGTATGGCCCAAATTCAAGTCTCAATAATTCTTAAAACGAATCAGTAAATAATTAAATACTTGGAATTAGCATTTGTACATTGGGATTTCAACAATCAAGAAAGTATTGTCTCTGCAATACATTTCAGGAAAAGTACTCAATGAAGTAAAGCACTGCTCATATAAAGAAATTGCATGATATACAAACATATCATGAATTAAGAGGCATTGGTGTACTGTAGTCATTCACTCATTGAAGTTTTGAACCTTCTCAAACATGAATCATCTTAAAAATGAAAATGTTTCTGGTTTAACAATGAATATTAAGGTACACTCAGAAATGGTGTGGGTTTTGTGGCATTTTTCCTGGCAAGGATGCAGTAACTTCATCCACTTTAAACCCATAGCAGTCCCTGAAACAGGAAGATTCCCAGGAGAAGATACCTTGCAGTCAGTGGTGTTTAGCTCTTGTCCTAATCCTTGCTACACCAGTGATTCTAATTAACATTTCAAACAAACTTCCCGAAGGATAGGCTCAGAGTACAATCTTCTTTTCTTCAAAGGGGAAACCCTCTATTATCCGTCAAGAATAAATCCTTTATTTTCCTCAACATTCCTTTCAAATACTGCAAGGAAACTTTTTAAGAGCCAGAAACCAGAATTGGAGGCCTCATATATTGCCTATGCAGTGAGTTTTCCATTTTAAAACTGATACTTCTAAACTGATTAACAGGTCTGATTCATCATCAAGAAACTAGTTACAAAAAATAACTTAGGTTAGGTGTTAAATGTAACTGGTCTTTGTAATTACACAAAAACTGTTTGATATTATGTTTTCCAATGATAGGTTTTTATTAATTAATTAATACCAATACCAAATAAAAGTTGTGAAAACAGGTGCTATCAAGGTCATAAAAATCAGACTGTCATACCACCTTTTCTTTTACTTGCATACCAATAATTTGATAAATTAGCAAAATACATTTGATAAATTTCAGCTCCCATGTACAATGCAAACTTTCTTCTCTATATGTATAGGCTCTAATATGAGATGTTAGGAATATTGTGAAATACTCTTAAAAACTTTGGACAAAAGCATAGTTTATTATCATATATGCAAATATTAAATTTATGATACATAGAACATTTTTTCATCATTAAATGAACATGAAATAATTATATTAAAATGTGAATGCACTTAGTTACTTCAGGAAGAGTATAGGTGGGTACCCTGCAAGGCGAAATTTAACTGAAATATCTATATAAGAGGAGCTAAAGAGTTGTAATTTCAATGGAATGAAGTATTCTTTCAAAGTTGCCTTTTTCTATCATATGTAGTTGTGTTAGTCTTGAGTTGCTGACCTTTATCCACCCCAACAACTCAGCATCGTCACACATACCATTTTGCATTAAAAGTGCATTTTTTCAGGTGCCATAAAAATATATCTATGGTCAAGGCCACTAGTTGTAATTTCTCAGAATACTTTAAAAAAATCTTCAGTATAAGATTAATAATTTCACAGTGCCTTTGTATGCTTAAGCATAGGCAAGGTTCTTTTGATTAAAAATTATAAAACATTTTTACATTCATATTTTTTGAAAACATAGTTCATTATAGACTGTCAGTTTCTCAACAGCTCACAATTGTAGGAAATGAGAGAAAAAAGGGATGATCAATGATGTATTCATAAGCAATTAGACAGAGAAAAAATAAATTACCCTGAGTCATCTATAAATCAAGACCTAGTGGATATAACCAAAGACATTCAATGTAAAATAGTTGTTACTATATAAAATATTCCCTGCAAATAAAGTGAATATGTTAATATATTTAATGACGAAACATAAAGGCTACCTTTGCCTCGTATTCAAACTACAGTGACAATCAAATGCAGGCTAGACCAAGGTAAGTCATAATCAATCCCTTTATTACCTACACCACAACTATGAGGATGGATTCTTCGACCGATATTGATCTGGTGGTATTTACTCTCTAAATCTGTGGTTCTAAACGTGAGCATGTATTAGAATAATCGGGAATGCTTGTTAACTAACACACACTTTCTTAGAACCTAACCAGAGTTTTTGTTTCAGTTCTGATTCTGTTTTTAATTCATTCTGACCCATCCGGAGTGGTGGAGTCTGAGAATTTGATGTTTCAGCAAGTTTGCAGGCTCTGATTTGAGACCCACTGATCTAAACCAAGCTGATATATGTATCAGTCTACAAATTTTGATTTATCACCAAGTAACCTGGAAATTCCATGTAGTTCACTCACAGAATAAAAAATATGTTTGCCAGATGATAAAAAGATCAGGCTCTTGTGGCTTTTATAGTTTGATTTTAAAAATCTATTCGCATTCTGGTTTTATATACCAACTTTCGGCCAGCTGAGTCATCCCAAAGATTATTCAAATATGGGATCTAATAGATTATTTTTTAGGCTGAACAGTCAACGACTCCAAAAGATATGAAGACTTTTTGCTGACTTTTCCAAGTGGGAGCCTCGATATTAATCTGCAAAGAATATCTTCAGTATTCTCTAAGCATTTCTCTTCAAAAGATTGGCAAAAGTAAAACTAAATATTCTAATAAACCTGAGAAATTATGATAACTAATCCCATTTCATATTTTAGGGTCAAGGCTCTTTCAACAACATAAGAACTCTCATAACATATTTGTCAGCATGTTTTCCCTCACCCAGGAAAAACAGATCCACCAGAGGCCCAAAAAGGCACAATCTAAGGAAATTATTTTTTCTAATATGATTTAAGGCTGAAATATAGGCACTAGGTTGATGAAATTATTTCATATTATTTATATTACTTTATATGGAATCTGTTATTCCATTTTGTATATAATTAAGCTTTTACCTAGATTTTGTAAGCCTGATGCAGGATATCACAAACATGAAGGCAAAGAGAAACTGTAAAATGGACATTAGAATTGATATGTAAGAGTTTGTATATAAAATAGTTTTCTTCAAAATACTTTAGATTTGAATGCTGCCCAATATGAGTTTTGCTATTTAAAAATGAATACCATTTAATACACACACACACACACATACACACACTCACTCACATTTCAGCTCAAGAAAATAAAATACATAGCAGTGACATTTGCTCTTTGCACATGAGCCTGCATACACACATACACACACACACACACACACACACACACACACACACACACACACAGCCTATGTTTTGACTCTAGGCAACATTAAGTTTTATGAAATCCTTAAACTGTCAGAGATAAGGAAATGGTTCCTACAGGTTCACTTTAGGTCCACTACTACCCCAAATCAAAGATAGTACTGGCCTTCCAGACGAACCCCAAAGTTCTCAATGTGTGTAGATTTTCACTCATTAACTGACCCAGTAAAATATTAATTTGGAGGTGTATATTGTTACATAAAGTTGTCCTGTAGACTTGGCTTTAGTAAGGTCCTCCCAAAAATATGAAGAATGACATTTGCCTGCAGACCTTTTAAAGAACAAAACAAAACAAAACAAAAAACATTATAACTACTTTCACATAAAAGCTCATCTCTAACCTATTTAATGTGACCTAACTAAACTCTAGGTTCCACATATGTTTGCAAATTTCTTTATGTACTTTCTTTATATACTTGTCATCTGACTTAAATTGTCCATTTGGGAAATAATTTAATGTGTTTTTTGCCATTTCAAAATTTATCTGCTCTAAATTTTTTGGAATAAAAAAATATGAAAACAATGATAAACAATGAAAGTCATTAATTCCCTGGATAAATAATACAGAAAAGAAAACAATGCATAGTTTATTTTTTACTTTTTTATTAAAAATTGTTAACATTTATTTATTTTTGAAAGAGACAGAAATAGAGTGTGAGTTGGGAAGGGGCAGAGAGTGGTACACAGAATCGGAAGCAGTCTCCAGGCTCTGAGCTGTCAGCACAGGGCCAGATGTGGGACTTGAACTCATGAACTGTGAAATCATGATCTGAGCTGAAGTTGGGTGCTCAACCGATTGAGCCTCACAGGCACCTCAACGATGCATAGTCTCTTAAAATAAGCAAACAAATTACCTTGGTCCCAAAGGTTTTCCACCAGTACCTGCCTACACTGGCTACTATGAATCTGGTCCAGTCACACTCATACATGCAACGTTTGTTTTGTTTTATTAACAATTTTTTTTTAAAGTCAAACACATGATCAGTTATTTATAGGAGCAAAAGGCAAGGCAAAAATGTAAAGCAAGTGTAATAAACTAATGGAGGTCTGTTTTACCTTAAAAATTCTGTGTTTAATCTATGCTAAAAACCTCCTTGGGAGAGGTCATTAAGGAATTAAACAAACCAAGAAGGACTATTCAATTTTACTGTTAAGAGAAGCAAACACGTCAGAATGTTTATAATCCAATGTTATTTAATTTTCTGTAAGGGAAAATCAAAGAGTATTTTTCTTCATAATATTTTATTGTCAAATTGTTTTCCATACAACACCCAGTGCTCTTCCCCTCAAGTGCCCTCCACCATCACCACCACCTCTTTTCCCCC